>NC_143551.1:29852500-30132500 GCF_054136105.1 Typopeltis vanoorti
TATTCATTTGATACAGAAATAGGTTTTATAAAAATTATAAATAGTTTAATAAATAAAATAAAATAACTTGCTTATCACTGACATCCAATATTTGTTAGAAATTACGCCAATACTCCCTTTGTAGGTGGTGCCATCTCTTAGAAATCCTAAACACTAGCGGTGAAAAGTGAACGAAAAATATATTTCCTTCAAATCGAAAATTGCATAATAAGCATAGCATCGATGCCATTCATTTCGTTTGATTGTTGTTGTTGTTGTTGTTTGTTTGTTTGTTTATCGGCGTTCATTTTAATGCTTCATGCTCAACAATACATTTTTATCATAATACAGTAATTATTTAATGCATTTTTCAAAATCTGTCCTGACTATTTTGTCAAGTTTAAATTTCTTTTTTACAAACTGATTTTATATTAATAATAATAATATTTTCCTTTTTTTATTTAGTTACAGATACGCATTTTACCACATATTGATGTTCGCGCAACATTTTTATATACTTTGAATTATTTTTGTTTTCATTTTAATTTTTTTTTTTTCTGTCTGTGTCATTCAGATGGCGCTACCAGTTAGCCCTAACGATAAAAGTACTATGTTGCAATGTTTCCAACCCCATATTGATTAAAGCGAGAAATATCAGTACGAAATTAGGTCACATCGCCGTTGTTAATCTAGTTATGAACAATTACAAAGCAGTGTGTGTCAAAACCAATTGCCGGATTAGACAGCCATGAAAAATGACAGCATATTTGATGGAATTAGTGGGTTTTTTAGAAGAATATTCTAAAAGGATTTTTGCTTTATCCTGTCGCTAACGACTGTTTGCTTAAATGCCGCAAACCATAATACTTTTCGCGTTTTGCCTCAATGAGATTACGCACCCAATTCCATTTTTATTTAAAACAAAAAAAAATACATACATCCATTAAATCATTAACCTGAACAGCAGTTAATTTGATTTATATTAGAAGCATACATTAATAAAACAATTAATTATAATAAGATTCATGAAATATTAATACTGAATTTGAAAAAAAAAGACGGTAAATATTTTATAATTAGCAACGATAATTTACACGCCAGTTAATTAAATGTTTATTAAATTTATACTAAGGAAATCGATACATAAAGTTTAATTTTAAATTTAATATGACAGATTAAATGCTTTTATTTTTTTTTTCTCTTTGCAAAGAAAATTAATTATGAAATCGACAAACATGGCTATTTCAATTGCAATCTACTCATAAAAGAAAAAACAATTGTCCTTTGTGAATATTTGTTTCTTGCAGATGATTAACATGAACATTAATTTAACATGAAAATCTTTATTTTATATTTTTTTCTTTTGGGTTATTCAAACAGCAATCCCTCGATTAATGCGCCTAATGCGTTCTTTAAAACAAGCGCATTAATCGAAAACGCACTAATCGAATATAATAACCTGTGGGAAAAAGTATAATTCGTTCCTTTTGACCTTTAATTTTTTTTTTTTTTATTATAAAAGAATTAGGATATTTCTCAGGGCCTAGCTAAAGGAAAACCATGAAGTTGAAAGACAATAAAACATATTCAGAATATAAATTTATTATTCTGCTTTTTAATAAAGAATTGAGCTGAAGTAGAGTTTGGAGGGCATTCTGTTTCTTTTTTTCTTTTTTTTTTTCCATACAACTGACGGTATGGCCCTATTGCCTCTTCTACTTTTCTGCAAATTTTATTCCTTCTCTCTCTCTTCACAGGTTCAGCCTCTAAGAAATGCTGCTTAAAAATTCTTCTATTGTACGAAAAATATTTTTAAATTGTTGCAGAAAGAAGTCTTTTTAATTCAATCATTATAATACTTTGATTCCGAGTACATGCATGATGAACTTGAAGCAGTCTTACCTTTCTCTCTGTATTCAGCAGCTTTGCTTAAAATTGCTCTTATAGTAGATTCACCCATTATTGCGTTCTTGTCCTATCTTTGCTCTGAACTCACCTTGTACATTTTTCTTTATTATTTCAAGTTTTTCTTCCAGTGAGATTACTTTTCGGATCATTTTCGCACTTCCACTTTTTTTTCACTAATGCTTTTACTCATGATGTTGGGAAAAAATTTTGGGAAAATATTTAAAAATAAAAAATGATTGCAAAGGAGGGACGAGATATGATCAGCAAAATACTATATAATTAGCAGACGACATAAATTTTGGCGGTAAACTTGGAACATAGTGTGCACGGGAAATAATATAGTATGCTATTAAAAATAACTTTGTAAAATGTTTTAAATCGATAACTAAATTATTTCATCCTGGTGAGTGATTTTTTTAAAAAATAGTTAGTCATAAAAATGTATAGATAACATTTTTTTTTAAATCTCTAACATTTATTTTTAAAATGTATATAGGCGCACTAACCGATTTGGGTGTAGAAAAAAAAAATAAAAAATGCACTAATCGAAGGCACATTAATTGAAAATTGCCGTATATATAATATATATATAATATAACGATTTGTGTGCCTCGTATGATATATTAATGATGAATTCTATTGACGGTATTATCATATTCTTATATTCCCATATGATAAATTAATGATGAATTCTATTGGCGGTGTTATTACTTCAGCATAAACACATCGAAAAAAATTTGAAAGGAACTTGGAAACAAGCCATTGCTATAACATATCTATAAAATAAATATAAAATTACTTAAAATAAATAAAAGGTGTTTTAATATATATTAAATATTTTTAAATAAAACTTCTGAAATTAGAAAAATTTGTATCATTTTCATTTATATTTTTATTGTTTAACTTTTATTATAAAAATAATTTTATGTGATTTTAATTAAAATGAGACGAGTTACTATGCATTAATTCATGACACTTTTCTCAGTTATATTAACAGTTGAATATGTGCTTTCTGAGCATTTCTAAGTAAAATTCACACGCATTTTGGTTCATAAAATAGAAATACTTTGAAAACACCTTAACGAGGATTCACATAAACGGTTTAGAATCTGTTGGTGTCTCTTAAATAAATTAAATCACAAAAATATATTATAGTTTATATAACGAGGTACTCCAGGCACAATATTCATCTTTTAATACAAGAAACATACGCTGATGAATTTTTCAAGAACACGCATTATTTCAAGTTAATTCTTTTGGAATAAAATTAAGTTGCTGTTGTTTTATCTCTATTTCTTTCAATTAATAACGTCCTAAGATTCTGATAAACACATATAAATGAAAAATCACTTTTAGAGATTATTATTAACCGAGTATCTTCTTGGATTCAAAAACTCATCGCGGGAAGTCCACACTAACCATTATTCACAATATCTATCATACGTCTTAAACAGATTCACGCATTTCACCATCCTGGTAGTAATATATCGCTACTAATTACATTTTATTCAGCTTTCAATGATGACTTGATGTATATTGAGTAATTTCCGCTATATTTATTCTATAAAACCCTTTCAGTGTCTTATATGTTTCTATCATATCCTCTCTCACGTCTCTCAAGTTCCTGTAACTAACAAATCTTCAATCTATTCCTGATATGAAGCGTTCCAAGGACCTAAAATCATCTCGATCATCTGCCTCCAAATTCTTTCAACTTCATCCACATCTCCAAGAAACTCAAGTAACCAAATTTGAATACAATAGTCAAGACTCGGATTAAAGCCTTATGAATGTGGATAATGACTTCTCTTCGCCCTATTAATTAGAATAATTTTAAGCATGAAGTGTGCTATTCTGCTAATTTTTGCAATATGGCCAAACCTCTTCTTCAGATATGAATCAATTTGCTTATCGCTTCTTTTCATCGAAACAACTCTGAAAATAATTTTCTAAAAAACTTTTTAAAAGGCTATTCTTTTATGCATATGGCTTACGTAAAAAAAATCTGTGGTGAATATGATGGATTGTCCAAAATAGTCAATGCACTCTTAATGAAGTCTTTTCCTCATATTAATACTATTCGAGCTATTTGTCCTAAAAGAATTCTGAAATGTGACAACATATCCCAACCAATATTTAAGATCCAATATGGCGCTATGTTTAATAGCAAAATCAATCTCGGACTTTATTGTTAGGCTTTGTACCGTAGTAATCGACGTGTATTATAATATCAAAAATTACATGACGTGATTTAACATTTTTCACGTCATTTTTCTAACAATTCTGATACAATTTTTGACTGCAGCTTCTTCGGAAAAATGTATAGCAGACTGCTCTTAGATGTTATGCAAACATGTAAGTGAGATGTGAATCTCCAAATGCATATTCGATAGTCTATAGTACAGAAATGAAGTAGCAAGTCTTTCTGAATATCGCTGTCAATAACTTATCAATATTTCAATATTTTAGGATTACCTGGTCGTATCTTTGATCTGGCCATCATTTACTAGGCAGGTTGAAAACTACGGACTTGATCCCAGACACCCCAGTTTTACTTACAAAAAAACCAAACGGTGTGTTTCATTTCATTCCAGGTTCGTCTCCATCCAGTGTTCCTTTAACTGTTTGCATATTTATGTATGTTTGCATAAATATTTCTGGAATACTCAATAAGCCAATTGCTCCATAACTATTGCATTCATTTTTTAATTCCTATTTATCCTCTAATAATCTGGTAAGAGCTCTACTCCAATATGCAAACTGAAACCAAGTGTTTTAGATTATGCACTATAACCATTGAATACTTTTTTTTGACCTCAATATTTGATCATTTCTGGTCTAATATCATCTATTCCGACTGTCCTTTCCATATTTCAAATTTCTAACACCTTTTCTATCTCAGATATTGAAGCGTATTGGACTGATGAGTGGTTTTCTCATGATTAGCTTTTGTCATTGTTTATTTCATTTAATAAATTTTCAAAATGATTACAAAATCTACAACATACTTATTTTCAGTTTTTGTTAACTTTACTGTTACGGTTATTGTTATTTTTAATTTCTCAATTTACAATTTTTGTCCAGCTACTTTTAGAAAATAATTTAGCTTTCTTCTTTCTGTGAGAACATGTGGTAACTAACTTTCCAGGAACTTTCGATATATTATTCCTTCTTATCTTCAAAAAGAAGAAATAGTATCTTCATCTTGAGTGCACCGTAAAATTCTGAATATTTCTAGACTTCGCAGACAGCTTCAAAAGGATGATATCCTAACTCAATCGATTACATTTTGTCAGCATCTCTCAAATGTTGTTCTTGTATTCCAGCTGTTTCACTTTTTCCCCGATAACGCATGCGCGTTATTCGATTTCCATTGTTTGTAAAACGTTTAGTAAATAGCTTTCTTTACAAAGGGATACTCATTTTATTATTACTCATTACTAGGTACTGCTCACTTCTTAATTCAATTCCAATGTACCTTAGTAGTAGGGGATGCATTGCTGACTAGATCAAGATCAAGATAAGATAAGGAATCGTTAATTTCTATCGATTTAATTTCTATGTTAGATTCAGTAAATACAATTTGTTAATAATATTGCGGTCAAATAAAAGGTAATATAGAAATTAACAAAGTTATATATTACAGAGCTAATATTTGTTTGAAATAAATTCCAGTTTCCTAGCTACAGAAAATGTAAACAAACAAACAAGCCATCTACTTGATTTTATAAACAATAAGTTTATAAAATCCTTAATCAGGAATGAATAATACTAGGATATGTGTCATAAGAATTTTACACTAGAAAAGCAGTCATACTTCCGTGAACTGATAATATCGCACAAAACATCAAAGGGAGAACATGAGTCATGAAAAAGGTGACGTTCAGATTGTCGTGTGAGAAGTATTATCAAACCCTCAAGTAAGACCAGAAGAATTCCAATCCCCCCAAGTCAGGAAAGTTCACAAGTAGACACAACAATTATCGATCGCTGGCGGATTTATTAGTCAGCAAAAGACAGGTGCTGTGAATATATGTTAGCCCCAGTAACCTATAATGAAAAAGCCAACTGCATTTTCAGATTTGTGTTTGTGTTCTGTGCTGTGAATATATGTTAGAAATCAACAATTTGGAATATTCCGAAAACCTAGATAGTAACAATATGTTCCCATTCTGGAAAGAAATGTAAGTTAATTTTTTTTAACTTAAAGATAACAATTGATAATTGTAATTTCAATAATCACTGCTCGTATGTTTTGGTAAGCGTAATTCTAATACTGAATAGTTTTTTTTTTCATAAGAATAATCATAAGGTACATATTAGAGTATCAACATGGATACATTAGCGAATTTTCATGTCTAATGTGTGTGTTTGAGGGACACAGCATATAATTATATTATCCAGAAAAGCCTAATAACTGCCGCCATCACTACTCTACTCTAAGAATTCCCACCCTTTAACAGGAAAGAAATACCCCAAAATGTATTGGAAAATTAGTACAGTCATCTATAGAAGAAAAAAAACTATATGTTTGAGTGACATTAGCATATAATTAAATTATTCAGAAAACCCTAAACACGGCTGCCATCACGACTCTACTCTACTCTAAGAATTCCCACTCTTTAACAGGAAAGAAATACCCCAAACTGTATTGGAAATTTAGTACATCCATCTATAGACAGTCAAACACAAAACATGATGACAACGAAGGATGTGTGTCACCCTGGGAAAATTCCAAGATATCTTATCTCAAAAACATCGCCCACAATTCCATAGCCAAACCAAAACACCATGTGATATCACATAGACATATTTTCCACAGAAATTTCCAAACACATAAGGTCACGATTCTTATCTCTAAATAACACCCACAATGCAATAAGCGAACCAAACACACCACGTGATGTCCCTGACAGATGAGGGTCCAGCGAAATTCCAAACATTCCAAACTCTATAGTATGTGTGTTATTATACGTCACGATTACTTATCTTGATCTTGATCTTGTCAGAAGTGTCCCACCAATCACGACACGATTCCTTATCCACTAATATATCTTCCTTTCCATTCAAAACAATAACGTCATTTATTTACAACTAATAAATGATGTCACGTATCTTCATCTGATAACAACACGATCCTTTGTCTTATCTTAATCTTGATCTGGTCAGAAGTGCCCCACCAATCACAACACGAATCCTTATCTCTACCATCACCCATAATTCCATACGTGAACCAAAACACAAGAACTGACGTCACTGACATATATTCCCCCAAGGAAATTCCAAACATTACAAACTCATGACATCATGCACAATGACGCCACCTAATGAACAACCTCACGTCACGATTCCTTATCTTATCTTGATCTTGATCTGGTCACTAGTGCATCCCCTACTACTTACCATCGTAGGGTCTGTGGAGTTCAGTTGGTTTGGACGAACCATTTTGTTGAAAAGACTCAGGTTGCACTCCCGTCTATGACGAGTGGAACCATTATGGGGTGTTTTCGACAAATGGTAAGTTTCAAGCCGGTTTCAAACGGTGGTGAAATTTTTTTTTCTCCAGGAAATGCAGGTCTCTCGAAACAGGCAAACCTGCCTAAGAATATACACACAATATACAGACAAAGGACACTTGATGAATGACGATTAACCAACCTATTCCTCCAGATTTGGTTTTGAATACTTGCACAGTGAAATATCGGTCTACGCGTCAGGTTAATTCAGTAAGGATATACTTTCGTGTCCAGGAAACGAATCCAAACACATCACTGTCAACAGTAACAGAAACATGACTTTTTTGTTGGTTTTGTTTTGTTTTAGGATAGCACTGTCAGAATAAAACATGCTGAACAGTGTTGTGACAAATAATGCCAGCTGTAAAATAAATAAATAATACCTATTTAATTAAAAACGTAATCAATTTTGAAGAACGATTTTCTCCATACTTGAAAGTTCACTAATTTTATACTATTTTTACTTGAAACTGTTGATTTACTGATAGCAAACATTTTGCAGCAATTATTAGTCAATAAAACCCTTCATAACAAATAAAACACGGTTGCTGTGGAGGGTCCTATTCTTTCATATAGTGCAACACCAAAGCAGATCATATTCTCATAGGCTGAGGTATATTTTCTTATGCTTTTTTTAATGAATTATCAATGCCATGTTGAAGACACTTTGGTTTTTCATTCAAATGTAATTGCAAATTTATTAGTTTATTTTCTATGTGAAAAAAACTCAAAAGATAATCAAATGAAACATATTAAGCTGGTTTGAGTGTGACTCTTGTTTGCCATTTTTAGACAATTGGATAGCATTTCTGCTGTCCTAGACTCCAACCTTCATGCACGGTAAGTTCTAGTGTAATATGAATCCTTGTGAGTATCTTTAGATTTTAGACAATTTTGTTGTTAAATGTGAGACCATACCGCTTATACAGAACCCTGAAGTGGTTTAAAAATACAATGGTTGGTTTTCTGGTCTCCAGAACAGACATTTCGGATTATCCATTAATGCTTGGCCCACCTGCAGTGCTAATCTACAACACGTTCGCAACGGTGGTGGGTGGGATTGTCATAAATATATTATTTGATGTTTGTATAAAATATAATCTTAAAAACGAAAGCAAATTAAATATTATGAACTTCTTGCCCTTGTTCCAGTGCATTTTTAAATATGGATTCACAAGAAAATGCTGATAAATAAAAGTTACTATCGATTTAAACCTAACAGCCAATAACGGAGATGTGTATTTTGTAAGGAATGGGAAAGATGACGCCACTAAATTAGGTGAGTGATGAAACGCTGAATAAATTAATTACTTGAAATCGAATAATCTACTTTTATATAAAAAAGTCAATTATTTAATTAACTTATTATATATATACTTTTTTATCTCGATTTTCTCGATGTAGAACATAAAAGACTAATGTGTAACGCATGGTCCTAAAAGAAAATCGAATCACTTCAACACAAACATAAAAAAAAAGAAGCCTACAAGGCTACCAATTAACAAGCAAAACAGATAAAATAAAGAATAAATGTATCCACTGAGTCTATGTCAATAGAGCCAATAACTAAGCAAACTGATCTTGACACTAGTCAGAGTTACGACAATAAAAGTAGAATCAAAAATAAAAATAACGATTGTGCATAGAGAAATATAACCTTTGATATAAGATCTCTCAGTAGCATTCTACTTAAGAGACAAAGTTTCCCAAGAAGCTTTTATTTAGTGCTTTTTATTATGTTCCATTAGACCTTTGTTGCAGAAGGTTATGTTACACCGTATACTTTTATTTTTATATCACCTTGATTGTCGAAATACTCACTAGTTTCAAGAGCAAATTTGGCTTAATGGCTTACTTTGTCGAGATAGAACCAATCGATAAATTTATTCTTTGTTTTACATGAATAATAATACTTTTTAAAAAAAAAAGACAAAGCAAAACTAAAGCTAGTACCTAACCTGTAAAAAAATTTACTTCAATATTTTTTTTCTAAATGGAAGGCAGAAATTTTTCTTTTACAATCAGATAGTTGCCTTAGATGCATTATAAGAAAGTGTTTTTAATATATATATATATATATATATTCATTTTGCGATTTTATTTGTTTGTTTTTAATTTATAAAAAAAAAAGCTCATGCACGAGAAAAAAGCTTTTGTTTACATATATATATTTTTATCGTCTTTACAAAAGAGCAGTATGTACTAATATTAAAATGCTTCAAAGAAAATAATTCGACTAAACCTAAATCTGGTATTCAGTGTCATTGTTATGATGTACAATACTTATGAATCATGAAATGTTCTCCTATCGGAACAAAAAAAAAGCTTTGGAGCTTCGTATCCAGGTATACTGATAATACATCATATCACGAAGGAAGTTTCTTGTAGCTATAGTTTCTTTTTGCTTTATTAAAAATAAATAAAAAAATCAGCTCATACACTGGAAAAAGCAGTAGTTTATATATTTTCATCATTCTACATAAAAGTAGTATTTTCTGAACTATACTTCTGAAGCAAATTCGACTGAAGCGAATTCTGGTGTCAATGCCATTGTTATAATATTTGATAATTATGAATCATAAAAGGTTCCCCTATCGGGAAAAAAACGAAGTTTTGTAGCTTCGTATCCAGGTATACTAATAATACATCATATCACGAAAGATTTGTTTTGTAGCTATTGTTGTTTTTTTGATTTATTTAAAAAGAAAAAAATCAGTGCATACACGAAAAAAAGCAGTAGTTTACACATTTTTATTATTCCACAAAAAAAAGCAGAATTTGTTGAACTAAAATACTTCTGAGACAAATTCCCATAAGCTAACTTTGATATTTAATGTCATTGCTATTTTAAAATTTATGAATCCTAAAAAAAGTTCCCCTATCGGGACATAAACGAGGTATTAGAGCTTCGTATCCGGGTGTATCGTTAACACATCATATCACGAAGGAATTGTTTTGTGTTCATGAAAATACTGTTGGGTATCAGTTTGGCCCATCTTCAAAGGTGCTTCCGAATTTCCCCTCCCACTTCCCATAACAGACAATTATCCGAACATAAATAGCTGCGGAAGCCGTTAGCTTGTCCGGAACGTGAAATGGTCGATAACACGTTACTTGAGGCGGCTATTCATAATAGTGTGCGGTATTTTCTCAGTAAATAAGGACCAAGATGAAGACAAATGGACTCGCACCGTCGCTCAGTAGTTCCCGCCAACAGAATCGATCACCTTTTCGTGCGTTCCTCTCTCTCTCTCTCTCTCTCTCTCTCTCACTGTTGTGCGCTTCTCTGTTCAAATAGTTTCTTGTGCTTAGCTGCGTGAACGAAGCACTGACAGCTGAAATAATGAGGGCCGACCGTGCAGCGGAAACACCCACACTCACAGGATAAAATGCCACAATGAACTTCGGTATTCTAGCCGGAATTTGACGAGACTGGGTATGAAAAGCGTTGGAAATGCGAATAAGAAAACGTGTGTATCCTAATAGAAAAGACTTCGGCGACAAAGAAGTGGTCAAAGAAAACGAAGACAAAAAAAATATCTTGTTGATCTAGAACCAGGGTATGGGTGTGATATCAGTACGGAGTTAATCTTCTTAGTAACTTTACTGATTGACTAATTCCTTCTTTTCTTCTTCATTCATCAAATCACGGTGTGTTTACTTTGATCAGAAAGATAAGACAAAGCTTTGGATTCATTGATGTACTTAACGTAATACTCCAAGCGTAGCAGATTTCACACTGTTATCAATCGCATTATGATAAACTAAGCAGGTTGTTATCGTAATAACACAGGATTACAGTAACTAGATAGTGTCCAACAGTTTGGGTAATGGAAAACGAACCGCATGCAAAAATTAATCATACATCAGCTCGTTGTTATCTAAATTTGGGGGAACAATGAAGAAAACTGACAATAAATGTCCAAAAATGTAATAAAAATATTTAAAATATTTCACTAAAATATCAGAAGTTCCTGAATTCTTAGATCAGTTGATAACGACTTTTGGCTGGCTGGAGAGTCTTGATTTCGAATCTTTTAGGTGGGTGCGAGGAAATTCAAACCTGCTTTTCAACTGATTTTGAAATAGCCAGTTTCATACGGAAGTAGATGGTCTTTTTCTCCAGGAGACTTGGATTTTTCTGAGAACTATGGAGAAAAACCAGACAAATAAAATAAAACAGAAAAAAACGGAAAAAGAACATACTCAGCTGGCAGGCATATAATATAATTAACGCTCCTATAATAGCATTAATTAGGTGTTTATGATGCTAAGTTATTTTTTAATGAAAATTTCGCTCATGAAAAGATGTAACCCTATAGTACTTATAGTATCAGGGTAGGCTAAGGGTTACATAATCCATAAACTCTTTTTTTAGAAGGCAAATTATTTCAGCCATAAACAGATAATGGTTTCATACCAGGCCATGAAATCCAACTACTACAGAAAGGCATTTGCATGAATTATCATTCGTGGGACTCAGAACCTAGGCCTCTTGATTAAAGAACCGAAATGCTAACCACCCGGCCACCTAGAGATCGGCAGGCCATCAGCAGTTATAGCCAATTGAGCCTAACATATTATTAATTGCTATAAGAAAATAATGATCCATACCGGTGTGTATATTCCTCTTCTCATACGTAATCTATATTGCTACGCAAAGCAAACAGATATACTCAACTATGTGTCTGCATACTGTCAGTGATGCGTAGGATCTTCGAAGAAAACTGTAGGACTTTGAAGAAGGTGTTATCATAAATGATTGATTTGTTTGATATTGATAATCGAGTGTATACTGTAGATTGCAATTTGCAGTAGTTCGAATTAGTAGAATTAGTTCGCAGCAGTTCAAATACTACTATAACACTTGACAAAATGCTGCACAGTCTTGTCTTGGTTGCTAAAAAAAAAAAAAAAAAAAAAAAAAAAAAAAAAAAAAAAATCCAAGCCTTCAACCATAACAATAAATCGGATAAACTCCACATATGAATAGGGTATTTCAGGTTATATATTTGAGACAATTTAATTACGTTTATAATTAAATAATAAATAATGAAAATGCTGGTCTGATAATCACATGTTTCATAAGAGAAAACGTTTGTTCACAAATGCATCACGATAATAAAGATAAAAATTAGAATTAAAATAGAACCCGCATTTATGAACAATTTCAACAATTTAATATTTGGGCCGTGAGCATATTCGAGACTGATGTAATATAAACAATTACCAAAAAAAATCTGTGGCAAATGAGTTTGAAGGAAGGAATTTCTGCTTGAATTTTCGGTTTGATTGACTTTGCTTAAACAAATATTTCTCCAAAGAGTTCTCTGTATATTTTCGAGGATCAGATTACAATTGTTATTGGGTCTATTCCTACAGCTGCTCTAAATCGTTCTGCGTGATTACCCGTTACTGCAGTAGCTTCTATGATATTCCTTCTGGTACATTTGCAACTGGCCTATTTCGATCTAAGTTGCTGATGTGTGCTATTCGTCCGCTGTCGCTCTGAATTGCAAAACTATACACTATCTTTCTTTATTGCATACTTTGTATGGTCTAGAATAAACACACGCGATAGACTCTGAAGAAGAGGTGGATTCTATTGATGATGCCCGTGTGCCTAATAAACTGGCCACTAAGTGTATATTACAGGAGCCTTGAACTATCCAGCAAGAAACTTCTCATTAGGTAACCATCTAAAGATGATTTTAAGGCAGGTGCCTTTTGATTATCCTTGGATCATAAAAAGATAACTTGTCTTTTGCTTTAATATATTACGTAGAACTAAGAAATCTTAACTAAGTACGAGGTTTGATTAATTCTTAATGCTGTTTCTAAAAGTTGTTAATTTATTAAAACTTATAATATATAAGTTGAAAGGGTACTGAACAAATTTGATGGAATGGATGATCAAGATTAAGTGGTTAGTCCATCTGCTCTCCAACCAGTAGGTCGCTGGTACGATTCCACCATGGGCATGGATGTATGTGATTTATTTTTATTTTTTTATCTATTTTTTATAAGTAGAAGATGAATTTCGTCACCTCGTGGGAGATCAACTCCCCGCTTGTCGGTGGCCTGTAGTAACTTGGGGAAAAAAATGCCACGTTTGGTCTCTAGAGTATGGTTTCCGGAACACTTAAAAGTGAATTTAAAAAATACAAACTAAAAATTAAAAGAAATAGCAAAATATTCTTAGTTCCCCCCCCCACACACACACACAGTACAAATGCATTATATGCCTAAAAACTTACGTACAGGGAATACCAACCTTTTTGAGTTCAGGAGCACTTTTGAGATAAGGAAAAAGTACTGGAGGCACCCCCCCCTCCTACCCCGTCATCTTTTTTAAAGCAATCAAACAATCAAGATAAATTTATTTTGGATAAATAAACAAAAGGCTCGTTGTAATTCTGTCTTTATTTGAAAGGAACAAAAATGGTTTAAAGACATTAAATAAATTGTGAAGAAAAATGGATTTTAATGGGATTCTTGGAGTTGCATATCATTGACAAGTCCTTCGTAGGGGGGAATACAAGATGATGTTGCAGATCGCAAACAATCATCGAGATGTTCATCCTTTTTAGTCGCGATCTGCATTTAGATTTTATGATGTTCGTGGTGGAAAAAATGACTCTCACAAGTATGTTGATCCAAAAAAAAACACCTTATCTTGTATGCACAACTTTTTAAAGCAGGAAATCTTTTTCACTCCATCAACAACCAAAGGTTTTCATTACCTTTATATGACTTCAATGTGATATCATTCCTGAGATCTAAAATTGCCAGTTCTACTTTTTCGGTTGTTGCATTGTTCAAGTTTGTGATGATTTCAGCAATTTCGGTCACACTTGAGTCTGTAAAAGGATTTAAAAAAACGATACCATTGGCTCAATGGTGTTGAACTTCTGAAACCTCTTGTCAAATTCCTCTGAAGCATTTTAAGCGATTTAACAAACGATTCCAGGACAAACTCTCTGTTTTCAATCATTTTCTTCAGATTTAGGAAATGATTGAGATATTTCCCCTCCAAATGATATATCCACAAAGTCAGCTTTTCTTTGACTGATCTGATCAAACTTACCATCATCGCATGCGTTTATCCTTTCCTTGGAATTTTAAGTTTAGAGAATTTAATTTTTCTTCGATATCCGTAAGGAAACCCAAATCCATTAACCAAAAAGGATCACTTAACTGCTGATAGTTCTGTCCTTGGGAAATGAGAAGTTCTTCTTTCATCTCTTCAATGGAACTCACAAATCTTGAAATTACTTCTCCTTGGCTTAGCCAGCGAACTTCGGAATGAAGCATAAGTTCTTTTTTAGTTACATCGTCGGTGCTCTCAATGAAACACATTGAGTTGATTATTTTTAGAACTGTTTTCATAATGTGGCCGAAGGAAAGAACTTTACCACACAATGCTTCTTGATGAATAATGCAATAGTATGATGTAAAGATCAGAAATAAGTTGTCCTCTCCGCAAAGAGCAATAAATCCTTTGGAAGTACCCACCATTGCTGAGACTCCATCAGTGGTGATCGCTGACAACTTGCTTAGAGGGAAATCTATTGTTTCGACGTATTGTTTAAACATACGGTATATTTCGATTCCTGTTTCACCATTCATGGGCAATAATTTTAACAGCTCCTCCCTAACAGGAAAGTCCTCAAATACCATTCTTACTAAAGCAGCCAATTCCGTTGAATCTGATACATTCGTCGACTCATCAAATTGCAGGGATAAGTATTCACATTTTCCTAAATCATTTTTCAGTTAGCCTTGCATGTTAAGGGAAATTGAGCTCAATCGCCTTGTGATTGCTTTATTTGAAAGCTGCAGGTCTGATATCGCTGTCATAATTTCTTGGTTGTTTTTAAAGCCCTCAAATAAAGAATCTGTTCTTGCAAGAAAAGCCTCTTTTATCAATTCACCATCCTGATATGTTTTTTTTTTCTTTTTTTGCTGTTAAGTGACTAATTTTATAAGAAGCAATGGTGGCATTTTAATGCTTTACTATTGGTCTAATAAAACTAACTGTTGAGATGTAATAAATAACAGCCGATAAATAACATATATAGTGAGAAACAAACAGAATTCTACCATTTTTTAAGTACCTAAAACTGATTCTATATGAATTAACTGAAATCCATTTTGGATTCAATTTAACCAGCTACCGGTCAAGACATTTATAGGTTATCATTGATGCGAAGTACATATTAAAATTTTAATACCATCGATATTACATTGAAATACATGATGGATACGAAGCGTATGAGGATGCGTATTTGATCCATAATGGCCGGTAAGGTGGTTAAACTGATTAAATTTGGAAGAAACTTCAATGAAATAGCATTAAAGATTTAAAATCAGATTGAATGGACAAATCAGAAGGATTAGAATTATCTTAATCCTCCGATACGATTCGATTTAGGTGAGTATGAATCCTAATGACTTCGATTAGGGTTAACATTCCCTTTTCATCCACGCAGTCTTTCTAATAAGTCGCCGCTGTGCTGTCCGGTTCCCTCTACACCTTTGCCAATGTGTGTCGTAAGGCCTGTCAAGAGCCATATTTGCAGCATGCTTATCGTTCCTTCGTCCACATGCCCTCACCCTCCCAGTGTTCTCACAACTATGTAGTTAATTAAAAACTCACAACCTTCTCTCGCTGTGTGTGTCGTGCCGCACTCCCACAAAGAGTTGACGGCCGCAATAAAGCCGACAACGAAGCATGAGCTCTAAAGGTCTAAAACTTTAATTAGTCTTGCGCTAGCGTTTAATGTATCCACGCGTTAATTACGGTTTCTGTTCCAGTGTGGCGTCTCCTTGGAAACGGGAAGCAAAAGTTACAGATGGATTAAGTATGAAACTCTGGACAACTGTTTGGAGAAATAAAGAGAGAGAGAAAAAAAAATTATGTTTCTATAGTATCCAGAATACTAGCAAAAGATCGTCTTTGGATTCAGCCAAGAAGAAGAAGGATTTAATGAATCTTTGCTAACAATTGAACACATTCTACACTAACAAATCATTAACCATTTTATAACAATTCAGAAATTAAGCAAGAAATTCAACAGCTGGAATATTAATGAAAATCAACAGATTTTAAAATAAATCAATGAAAGCAACAAGTTAAATGTTGTTTGCTAATAATTCATAAAACCATTCGTATAGAAAAAATTAACTAAATAAAAGAGGATGGGAAAAACCATCTTACATTACATTCAGGCTTAGGATATAGTTCGATCCAAAACGTCGTCCTACGTCCGCAAAAAAAGAGTTCCACAGTGCGTTCAACGAATACTTTAAAAAAACATGTAATTCTCATTACCTACAAAAAGTTTCTTATGGTACATTAGAACCATGGGTGGACTAAGAATTTTTTTCATCCTCTTTTTATTTACTTTTTACATAGTTCAAATGCCAAAGAACCTCGGTAGCTCAGTTAGCATAGACGAAGCCCTTTGGTTGGAAAGACTCGGAGGGTTCGATTCCCGTCAGTGACGTGAAAAACCTCTATAGAGGGTTTTTTGTTTTTTTTTTTTTTTTTCATCCGGAAACTCGGATGAACACACACATGAATTACAGTCATGAATACGACCCAGCCAAAAATGCCGGTCCCGAGCTCGGATAAAATTGGAGGATTGGGAAAAGCAACGGTGAACTACGCTGTAAAAATCTCACCCGGAATACTTTGTGGGCAATGCCTGCGAAGTCACCTAC
Source organism: Typopeltis vanoorti (assembly GCF_054136105.1). Taxonomy (NCBI): domain Eukaryota; kingdom Metazoa; phylum Arthropoda; class Arachnida; order Uropygi; family Thelyphonidae; genus Typopeltis; species Typopeltis vanoorti. The sequence continues at coordinate 29,869,630 of NC_143551.1, forward strand.
GGTCGGAAAAGACTGAAAGGGGAAACGAGTAGATGCTAAATGTGGAACTTTATCCGCCATTTCAGGCCTCCAGTAATCGAGGAAGATAAGACGATGAAATTATTCTTCTAACTAATGCAGGTGGGAAACTTAAAGTGGAGCTTTTTGAAGGCCTCAGCAATTTGTTGAATATAATAATAATCTGAGTAGTTAAGGCCCATACTTGCCAAAATTGGTTTTCACAGCCATAATTTTATTTCTTTTTTTATATGACTCTAAACTTGCATCCGTAAGATTGCAGGATTCAATCAGGAACCAGGAAAATAGTCGTTTTCCTCTGAGAAAACGACTCTGTGCGTGCGGTTAACTCTCCTCTTTCCTATGAAAAGCCTGAATAAACATTCTTCACGTTCAAAACCGACTGAGTTACGTGGATCCCTATTAACAAATTTTTGTAGTGAATAGTTCAATTCTTGAACTATTCACTCTGAATAGTTCAAGAATAAATCAACACCCTCTGCGAAAAAATCAAGTAATGCATGAATACTGCGAAATATTCGAAAAATTCTGTGAATCATTTCTAGCTGTTGTCGAAAAAATTAAATCAATAAATATTCTGACAATAACAAATAAATAAATAAATAAATAAATATTCTGATAGTAACAAAAAGTCACCCGTTGCACAAATTGCTCTAGAAATCCATTTAGGCAGCCTTAATTATTACCACTCATGACGAACAACAACAACAACAACAAAAAAAAAAAAAAATCCTACTACCCCACATCTCCACATTTTTTGTCGAGACAAGTAATCCTTGATTTACCGTAAACAAGGAGTCGATTTCTCGACACAAAGATAAATTGGTATGGTTAAAGAATGATCCACTTTTGGCTCTGTCATGTGAGGTGTGATGAACTTTTTCTGGCTTCCTTTGCAAAAATCGTTAAACTTCCTAAAAACTGATAGGTCAAAAGAACGTGTTCCTTCCTCACTTCCTGTTGTTCATCTTTCAGGATTTATTTGCGGGCCAAGAAAAGAGATAAAAATTTTCCATTATTGTGGGAGATGAGGAGGAAAATAAATCTGCTGTCAGGAGAAAAAGTAGGTCACTCTAATCGAAGCCCAGAACTGAATTAGCTTATAATCACAACAGGCGACTTTCTTTGTAAGAGAAAATTCGTACATTAACCCCCCCCCCTTCTCCTCTTCCCAGCTTCCGAATTATCATTTCGGTAACAATCTTGCATGTACTAAATTATCATAAGCATAGAAAATAGTTTCCCATTCTAATTATGTGCATCCTAAAATAGATCGATAACATTAAAAATATCCTAAATGGTCGCTGATGAAATCTACAATTTCCCAACATCAAACGACTAAAATAAAATTAAAATATGAGATAAAGGGGTTAAAGATACTGTAACCCAGATAAATTTTCTATTTTCTTTCTTTTATCGAGCACGTGAACTGGTGTTTTATCGAACTCGTGTAGTCAATTTCAGGTGACAATCAGCCTAGCCTCCCTTCATTGTCAGTTGCACGTGTCCTAGCAACGCTCGAGTTAAATAAAGAGAATTCATTGGTGCGCTAAATTACGCTCTTTTTTAAAATAGTTTACTATTTTTCAAAAAGGATTTTTATATATTTTGCTAATGACTTGAAGAAAAACTATGCGCATTATATATGATCTTTAATTTAAACAGCAGAAATACAAGAATTTATTTATATCTCTTCCAGATTTTTTTTTTTTTTTTTTTTTTCAATCTGGGCATTAAAACTCGATAAGTTTATCTTTTATTTTACAAAAATATGTCGCAAGCTTCGTATAAACAATAAACAAGTTTTTATGATAAGAAATAAGTTTTTATGATAGTATCAATAATAAAAGTCTTTCTCCGCTTTCACCTACATAATTTCTGTAACTGTCGTGCCACGTAGTATTTAAAAGGAAAAAAAAAACTGAATATTCACTGTAGTTTCAAGTAATGCCACTAGATGGCGCAACTTGTTCACCAAAACAAGTCAACCTACTAATTCACAGTTTCATTTATCATTTATAATTCTACAACTCCTTTAATCCGCCAGCAAACAAGATTCACATGGATAGACACAATTTCTCGAGCTCTCCTACGGTCTTCCGTTGTCCTAGCAAGCTACGATTTGTTCCGGTGGTTCACTGATTACTGATTCAGCGGGACGCGTGGCTCTGATCGATCGACCTTGGCATTTCTCTCTCATCCTTACTGGGCAGACCCAAAATAGTTGCACGAGCCCGTTCATTGATTCGCTCTATGCTGTGTGGCTAAAATTATTGATCCCCGTTGTCTATTGGAACTTGAATCTGAAAGGTTTCACTACACAAATGCCATTCTCACGTGTAGACGAGCCGATGGTCGTAGCAAGGAGGCATAAATGTAATAGTTCGTTCGTGATATATTTGGTTACTGCAAAATTTTATTTTTTATTAAGGTATTTAAGAAATATTTTTTATGATTTTAAAAATTAACATAGAGGTTGAAATTGTAGAAAATTACCAAAAATGTATCTACCATTAAAGAATGGTTAAGGAAAAAAACCAAAAAGAACATCTCGCCCAACGTGGGGCTCGAACCCACGACCCCGAGATTAAGAGTCTCGTGCTCTACCGACTGAGCTAGCCGGGCTGATGTATACCCATCATTCTAAAAGTAGATATTTATAGCTTATACGAATAAATTTTTCCTTTCTTCAGTGGTTATTTGATTTTTAATGTATTTAATAATATGAATATTTTTATAATACGATTCCACTATTTAAAATTCCAATAAAATTTTAAAAATGCTTTAAAACCAAATACGAACAAAAATGTAATTTACATTATTAACTTATATTTATACTAAAATGATTCATTTAATTTATTCAGTCTTTAGCATTATTTGTATAATCAATTTCGACTTTAGATTTTAAAGTTACAATTCTAGTTAACTTATTTTTTTTAATTAATAGGAACTAAACTATTGTAACTTGGCAATTATTATCGAATTAACTTAAATCAACTTGTTTTTCTTAAATTCTGGTGTCAAAAAATGATCATGCTGTTCATTTTCGGAATAAAAAATTATGCTAACATTCAGAATTTTCACTATATCCTGGTTAGCTCATTTTAATCATTTTTACAGTTTTTTTTCTTTTCACTTTTTTTTTCCCCCTACTAGTCTATCTGTTAAAACAGCCTGAAACTTTATATCAAACTGAGTACGTTTTGAATGATATAATTTATGTTAGTAAATTATGTAATTTACTAACATTCGATAATTAAAACAATAAATGAGCGATGGAGAATAATCATATTATATAAACTGAAAGAAACATTTCTGAAATCAATGTTTAGAAATAAGTTGAGTGATCTAAACATATGGGTAGAAACAATAATTCTTATTAGGTTTCAATTTTAATGACATTCCCGTATTTCTGTTTTTCTTTTTAATGTAAAAAAAAAAAAGTCGTGTAAAAAGAATGTTATCCTCAAGATCACATTTCTGCAGAAATAATTGAATAATATTGAATACTACTGTAACTCAATGAGTTAGCGTTGTTTTCAGAAAGGATGCTGTTGAATCCCAATATCGACACTAATGAGAATTAGTTTGAAGGGAATCGCATTGAATAACAACTTCTTGTTGTACAAGTAACATAGTCTCCGAATAAATCCCCAAAGCTTTTGTCTGACGCCTCTTATGTTTATTCACTATGACCAGGTCAAAGTGGTTTTTATTATCCAAACCATTCTGTATTCTGTCGTTCAAGTCAAAGTAACAAATTGTTATTCAAAACTGTTTCGTTTTAATTTTTTTTTTGGGGGGGGGGGGGGAATGGACAGTGTAACTTTTAATAAGATCCATAGACGAAATGTGGGAGTAAAGATTTTTATTTATTTATTTTTATTTGTCTTGTTTCGTTTTATTTATTTCTGATTTTAATTAATTAATTAATTGTCGTTTTTTATTTTATTTTTATTTTTTTCATTTTATTTATTCGTATCATCTTATTATTAGATATTTAATTTATTTTTATGTTAATTTGTTCATTTCGATAAGGGCATCCATCTGAATGGTAATAGTAGGTAAAGTTGTTTATCAATGTGTTTACATCACACTCACTTTTATTATTTCCTTTAGAAGTCACTTTAACAGACTAATATTCTTGATACTGAAGAACTCCGAGTTATATGGTAGATGAGAAACATCTAGAATAATAATAAGTCTGCTTTCACACAAAATCGTTTGTTTTTTCTAGCTTATAAGTAAATGCAATCTCTCCTCTCCCCCCCCCCCAAATAATAATAATAAAGTTGTGACCTTGAGAACTACGCCTCATATAATTATTGTATTTATCGAATATAAGGCTGGCTATGATCCACAAGTGCAAGGGATCTTCAGATACTCACACTTCTAATTTTCTCTACACTTTTTTTTATCCCCATTTTAATAAGTCTATAGTCAACTAATCTTCAAACATTGGAATGCATCTCACTGTTGTTAGTTTGTTTTCGCACTGGTTCAAATGAGAATCGTGAATGGATAAAGCAAATTAATAAATCTACTTTTTTAATGTGAATCTCACCCAGTGTCATAAATTCATTTTAACGTGAATTTCACCAACAGGAAACTGTGAATCAGTTTCCTGTTGGACTCCCAAAATATGGCACGACGCCAATCGTATATTCCATATGATACAGTATACCGTTTGTGAGCTAAGAATTAGATAACCCTTATCCTTGGACCAAACAGGGAACTTGTTTCACGTCACTTTAGGACTGTAGTAGTAAAACATAAATAAATAAGAAAAATTAAATAAAAATCTCACATAAGATTAAAATATTTTCTGTCAAGAAGTTCGGCCATTTTTCTGATACTATTTACACATGAACATTTGGATAAGAATTACCAATCGGGAGAAAAAACTAGAATTAAATGAAGAGCTATTTAAACTAACTTCATAAAAAAACTAAAGTGGCAGCTTCATTTTTTTATGATGAATGTCAAAGATTAAGATTTTTTCAAAAAAAAGCTCGACATATTTATGTTGTGTTACTCTTGTATTACCTAAATTTTGACTTTTACATTGTTTTCTCTTGAGTAAATGTTGTGTAGGAACTATTAACTATTTGCATTCCCCATAAAACACGTATACGCCCACAGATTCAAGACCCTTCGACACTTCTGCGCATGTCAAAAGAAGGAGATTCCATTCCGATTATAGGGTAATTAATCCGTATTGTGGGATGAGTTGTTTATTATTACATGTCGTAAAATTAACTTCTTTTTTTATGATCATTGTAGTTTTTAAAGCGGTAACTATTTTGCTTGTATAACAGTTGGTAAATTTTACGTACAAAGCACGTGATTTCGCGTATTGATGGCCAATTCGTACATCGCCTTATTTCTTTCTCCCCTTCAACATGAATTGACTCTTCTTGGTAGGCTGCCAACGACAGCTCTCGCTTCTGTGGTCGAATTATAGTACCTATTAGTTCCGTTTTGTGTGTCCATATGTATGCATATAACAGAATAGCTTCGTTTTGGTTTGATTAATTTTATTATCGATATACGAGTTAGAACATCGCTAATATTTATTGAATTATATCAATTTCGATTTAAACTGGATAATTTAAATGAAAGACTAACAAAACAAAAGTTTTCATCAAAAATAATCTTACGTCTGACAAATAATAATAAATAAATAATAGATCCTATTTTTTAATTGGTGTGGTAATAAATAATAGTAATGTATAAAAATGCTAGATTTCTATTATATTTTAAGATAATTGAGAGAGTTAATTTTAGATATATTTAAATAGTATTAATTAAATATTTAGCTTAACAATAAAATTAGATATTAGATATAATTGAATTATAATGTCAATTTTTTTTAAATAATTTCAAATTATAATTTGACTATCTACATGAAGATTGGAAGATTTTATTTTATTTTATTTTATTATCAGCATAAAAGTCCGATTAGGTTTTATTCTTGTGTATGTTACAGAATTAAAGAGTGCTAAAATTAAAACGCAACAGCCAACTCAGCTGCTATTTAAACTGACATGCAATTAACATATTTACGACTATTTCTATACCATTAATATTAAACATTTATTTGCTGTCATGACGCGATTTGGAGCGCCACCTGGAATTTTAATATTATATGAGTATTTGTTTAAATACTTGCACATTTCTTTCAGTTATTTCGAAAGAACGTGATTATCGGAAATTTGTGGAATACGCTGCCATCTAGTGGAATATTTGCTTCGAGCATTTCCTGATTAAATTGGGAATAATGTTTATGGATATTAAAGCCACATAACTAAATAGCTAATTAAAAGCTTCATTATTGAATTGCTGTCTCGTATCAACCTGGAACCAAACCTTCCAAAACAAGCTGAAACAAGCAAGACAACACGATAATAAAAATATTTTTATGTTTGCTACTTCCTACCATCACTCGAACGCTAATTAGGACCAAGACATACACGGACACGCATGCGTGCGTGTGCATTATTCAAACGGACTGCTTGCGAGGCCATAAATGAATCTCCAACGGTTCGTTCTAGCAGAGATATTTAAATGAACGAGCGCAATTCCAGGCCTAATGGACACGTTAGCCCACCATTATCTAGTTAATCACGGCAGGCATCTGTGAATATATCAGAGCGTCATGTCCCCGTTATTAATTATGGATTGTTGGCTACAGGTCATTATGACATCGGTAATATTACAGGTAACTCATTACTGTGCACTTACACCTCATAACCACTTCATTAGCAGCCGAAATTACCGAACATCGACTGTCATGAACCTCGATTTATTATGCCTCTTCCTTGGTCGCATTTTCGAACTCCCCTCTCTCTCTCTCTCTCTCTCTCTCTCTCTCTCTCTCTCTCTCTCTCTCTCTCTCTCTCTCTCTCTCTCTTCTCTTTCTTTCTATTTTGTCTTCTGTGTTTTGCTCTTTTTTTTTTTTCTTCTTCTTCTTCTTACGTTTCGTTTCGCTGTATTCCAAACTCTTTACGAGGGTTGTTTGAAAAGCTTGGTAAAAAAATAAGTTAAACACATTTTTTTGAAAAAAACGTTCACCTTTATTTCTCAACATAGTCTTCATCGAGGTCTACACATTTGGTCCAGCGAGTTTCCAATTTTTTCATCCCATCTAAAAAGTGGGATTTGTCAAATTGTGCAAAATAGTCATTGACAGCCTTGATGACATCCTCGTACGAAGAAAGTTTTTTCCCACAGAGCCAAATTTTTAAATTTGGAAACAAGAAAAAGTCACAAGGTGCCAAGTCCGGAGAATACGGTGGATGTGGAACCAATTCGAACCTCAATTCGTGCAATTTTGGCATTGCGACGGCCGATGTTTGGGACGATGCATTGTCTTGATGAAAGAGCGCTTTTTTTGTGCGTCAATCTTGGCCGTTTTTTCTTCAGTTCTTCTTTTAAATAGTCAAACAATGTCACATAGTAGATTCCTGTTATTGGCTTACCCTTTCCCAAATAGTCTATCATGATAATTCCTTGGGAATCCCAAAAAACAGTGGCCATCACCTTCCCAACTGAGAAAACGGTCTTCGCTTTTTTCGGTGCTCTTTCACCGGGCATTGTCCACTGTTTTGACTGTTGCTTGGACTCAGGTGTGTAGTGGTGGATCTAAATTATGTCTACAGTCACGAATCGACGCAAAAATTCCTGCGATGTATCTGTTTTCTTCTCTAATATCCATATCCTCTACGTGCGTATCATTACAAATATCAGTATACCAAAGTATTAATACAAATAAGGATATTGATGAAAAATGAGATCCTGTACTCTTGTTAAAAATGTTGGTCTTCAATGAGCTTTAGTCAATGGAAATGCTGTAATGTTTAATCAAAGATAGACAATGTGTTCATTTATTAATGTTCTAAGTATATCTCAGTACTTTCAAAATCCCTTTTTTTTTTTTGACAAAGTTTATTTAATTAAAAAAAAAAAAATTTTTGCAGTTAATTGAAACCTATATATTCTCCTTTCCTTTCTTAGTTTCTGAGGAATTTAAATTCAATTAAATTATCTAAATTAATGCGATGTGATTTGTGCTTTGATTATTAAAGACATTACAACAGAAGAATTTCCTTTGCTAAATTTTTGGAAACACTTAAAAATCTACATAAAATATTCATAAAATTTGATATTAATATTCCTAAATTTTCCGTCACTTCATTAATTTTAATTACTTTATTTTCTCTTTTTTTCATGTTGAATGATTCTACAATCAGTTATTTAATATAATTTAATTTTATCTTATTTTATTTTTATTTATTTATTATTTTTTTGCCAAGGTTTATTTTTAACTATGTTAAGGGACAATACAAAACGTCTTGCAGACAAACTTCAGCGCCATCTATGGGCATAATGAAGAATTTTTCTATAGTCTTATTTTTTTACAATAAGGAAAAGGAAATTTCGTCTCCAAAGAACGCTACAGCGCCACCTGTTGGAGAAACTGTGAACTATCATCTTTCTACTTTTAAGAATAAACAAGTTCAAATCACTTTTTAAAAAAAAAAGTTACAGTGGTTATCCAAATTAAATACGACTTCCTCCAGTAATATAATTATATCACTACTCTTTTTTTCCTAATAAATTGTATATGGTGTGTTATTCTATCTATAAATAAAAATGAGTTATCCTTTTGTTATCTCTTGTAAGAATTTATTTATAGCTACGTGAAAGTAATCTTCTCATGACTATTGCTATTCTAAGAATGTAATTAATAGTGACTGGAGTTTCGTTAAAAATAGCCAATTAGAATGATTCGGTGATCTCAATTAAATGCTGGATAAGAAGGAAGGATAAACAGTAATCAGATTACGCCATCCCTTATTGTAATGCTCCGTAGTTGACGCCCACCTTAAACAGTCTCATCGATCCAGTTATTTGTCGAAGTGAAAGTACGAAACTTAAATTACCGTATCTGACATTCCTGTTCTATCAACGGCTAAAAATTGTGGCTCGGATATCAAATAAAATCAGAACGCTTCGTTCTAAACACACACGAAGAATTTCTGAAATCGATTTGTTGATCTGAAATTTCTAGTTATGAAAACGGAAGTAAAAGAAACAAACCTTCATTGTTCTTCCTTCCTCCCTCTCTCTCTTCACACACTCACTAGTTAGACGATCACACACACACACACACACACACACACACACACACACACACACACACACACACACACACACTGTCAGGTCATGAATTCTGTTTGACGTCACTGCTCTCTGTATATCCAGACAAAAGAATAAATGAATGTTCGGTTCCATTTATTTTTCATTTCATCTGACAGCTGGGATGTGCACAGTAGGGAGTTTTCATCCCACGTATACCAGGAGAATACACATGGAAAAATAAAAGAATTTATGATGAATCCTAGTGTAATATAAACGCACTTGTATGGCTTAAAATGTGTCAATAACTGAAACTATTAAAATGCTGAGTACCTTGTCCTATATTTGCATTCGGTTCATTCTTCAGACTGACTGTTTGCAAAAGACTACAAACTTTGTCAAAGCAAATCTAATTAAAACCACTAATATTAGAAAGATAAACAGACTGTTATTGCGGTAATCTTTGTAAATCGCTATCTCTTGTTTGTGTCCCTGGTGACAATCGGGGAGATTTAGAGTATCTCCAAGAACTACAATGGTAAACCGTGCTGTGAAAATAATTAAACGTAATCTCAGAATTGTATTAATTATCTTGACCCTAAATTATATAGAGGAGGTAGACAAATACCTCAGTTATCAACATAGAATACTTCAAGGATGATGCTGGTTGTCGCGAGGTTGGTTGTCTTTCTTTGCAAGGATTTAAATTAAAGGAGGATTTGGTTCTCGCCAATAGTTGGTTTGGTTTGATTGGTATAATGGCCCAGAGAATTAAGACAATGAATCCAACGTATTATATCTTTTATGCATATGTTCTCCAGCTGGCTTGCTGCTTAACGAAATAAACTGATTTGCTGGTAAGAAAATCTTTTTACCGGTTTATGAGATCGATAACTCACCTTCAATTGAAAAGTCCTCATAAAAGTTCCTTCCATGTGTGTATCCAAGACGCAATCCGAATAGAGGTCTTCACATCCGATTGATAAAGGATGCTGATTTTGGGCCAGCGAATAGCACTTATTCGAATCCACAGATCCTAAAGCATCGACTGATCAAGTGTACTGGCTGAAAAATTGTAAAAAACGAATATCATCTACATAAATGTAGATGATATTCATTTGAGAGAGAGAGAGAAAGTCCAATGCATGTTTTAACTGTCAGTGTGTCCGCGCGGTTAGCCTAGTGGCTGTGCGCTTCGCAACCATATGACTGGGGAAGGAGTGTCCCAGGTTCGATTCCCGTCGAAGACTTGAGGAATTTGAGGATCTTCCTCAGCCATAGCCAAGTTAGCCGGTCTTGGGCGGGGGCAGTAGGGATTTTTCTGCCAGTTTATCTGGCATTTTTCATCCCGCAAGCAGGCAAACCGGCCCCGTGAACCCACACGGATCTACAGTCATAAATACTAATCCCCCATGAGGGGGCTCAACTCGCCCCAATAGGGAGAGGGAAGAAAAGGGGAGGAAATTGCATACCAATAAATAAATAACTATCAGCGATTCATATAACTAGTATGGTCCGCCTGGTTGGCCGAGTAAGTATACCCAATCGCGGGTTCGAATCCCTCCGACATCATGGATGTTTGTGATTGTCTTATATGTAGGAGATGAATTTCGTCGCCCAGTGCGAGACCAATCCGCTTATTGGGTCCTGAAGTGTCTTGAAAAAGGTCCATGCTTGGTTTCTAGAGCGGGGTTATATAAATAAGAAAACAGAAAATATATAAAAATGAGAAAAAAAATCCTTAGCCAAACCGCGGTACAAAAGTACCACAGGTTTACTAATAATCTTTCGTAGGTGGGAACCACATTGAAATATAGATTTTCTATAACATTCCGATAAAAATATAGATTTTTTTATCTATATAAAATTTTTGAACGTGATTAACATTAATGTTACTAACAACGTTATTAACATTAACGTAGAAACTTGCAGGGATGATTCTTGAGGCATTTAAAGAGAACATAACGTATTTTTTTTTTCATCTTCAATCTAAAGTTTAAGTTACATTTATGGTCTACAAATTATTTAAGTAAATACAGTTATTATAATTATAATAAATTGTACAAAAATCCGCCTTGCACTTGCAAGGAAGAAAACAACGGTAAACTAGAAGAAGTGATCTCCCCCCCCGCCCACTCCAACATAACTTTCTGAATGAGAATCATCAAAAAGGTGATGATGTTGAATCAGGAAAATTAGGATTTTCCCAGATGGAAACCACCAGGAAAGGGATGTTGGAGTAGGGAGAAATGATCACAGAGAGCGAGAGAGAACATAGAATAGGACAACAAAGATGACATATTCATCTAACGAAGATTCGTGTGAGGCTGATAAAATTTCAATTACCTGTTCAGCCTACATCTTCTACCATTTTCCCTGTCTGTTCAACTCCTTTCTCTCCTCTCTTTCTAATTCATTCAAAAGATCTGAAAGATAGCAACAACTACAATAATATTAATGTTATCATTTTGATATTAATATGAAATACTCGATCATTTTGTAGGGATCTACGACTCAAGAAAGATGGTCAGATAATGACGTCTAATATTATTTCTATTTTCTTTAATATACAAGATTTAAGACATCTGATAAGAAGCTTTTCAAAAAAAAATCGAGGTAGAAACGTCTTTTTGAATTCTAACTTTAAAAGAAAAATTAGGAACAAATTAGTTTTGTCTTCCTCTGTCAGAAGCTTTATACGAACAAACCAAGGCATTCCAAATTTTTATTGGAGACGAGATATTTTCTTTTAAATTCGAATATAATAAAAATTTTCTCTGGAATGCATCCATTCCAAAGAATTACTCAAAAGAATGTTCAAATGGGTGACTTTTCAGAGCGAATATTGTAATTAAAAAAGTATTTGGATCTGCATCACTATTTTCACAACAGTATTCATTTAGTTGGAATTTATACATCACGTGATACGTTTCAGTAGGACCGAAGTTGAATTACTTAAGAAAAGTTGGCATTTTGGTACATCATCACGTAAACTTTCATGGACAACAATTAGGGTTTCAGAAATTTTGTCTTTTCCTGAAAACGAACCAAATTCAAAATAAGAAATGCAACGAAAAGACTGTATTATTGTAATAGAAGCGAATAGAAATATCATATAGCGAAACATTTCTTCCTAAAAAAAATTAATAACAATAACGTTTTATTTATTAACATTTTAAAGATGTAATTATTAAAATATTCTAAAGTAAACAAACAAGTAGTTTATTTTTGTCGGTATTTCTCCAGTCTGGTAGTAATTTTAGAATCCAACTTTATCGATGCATAATTTTTTCAGCACAAATTATGCAAAAAATTTACTTTCCAGAAGGTGTAAGCTGCACATTTGTTTACTCCTAACTTTCAGAAATACACAGTAAGTCAGTCTCCATTTTTTTATTTTTTTTCACCATTGCTGGAAACTGAGTGCATTTCTGCCACAGTGCGAAATGAGAAGATCACGAAAATATGGCAAACACTAGGCTCCATCTCGTGTGTCTAACTGTAACTAATATTACTGTATGTGTCATGTTGATGTTTACGAGTTACTATCAAAATTCTGTAAAAAAAAAAAAGTTTCTGCCAAAAAAAAAAAAATCGACTGATTCTCAATTCGGATAGAAAGGCTTAGAATCAGTTATTTGAATCTAACTTGTATCTGACGAAACATCATGAGAACTTAAGCAAATTCCTATTTGGAAATACGCCGTAACCTGCCGCAATATCAGTCTGCAATATCCCTCTTGGTTCCCTAAAATACCAATTGCCGCGCGACAGCAGAGACAAGTCAAGTAAATGGAATGGAGGCGTTTGATTAAAGTATATATAAAACAGTTCACTGATTAAAAATGTCAAACACCAGGGATTTGCATTTTATTTTTAAATAAAGTGTTAAGAGTTAATTTTAGACGATAAAATGCACTTTTCATGAAAGGGTAGTCACGTATTAGAAAAACTCTAACGCCACCGCATGAGATTGGCTAACTCAGCCCTAGTTATGAAAGCATTAGAAATGTCCGGATGTTCAAAATGAAATTCCAACGCGAGTCTTTTTAACTAATTCAGTTTGATGAGGGAACGATCCCTCATCAAAATGAATAGTCAACAGCCTCTTAGCGGATTAAAATCGAACTGTTTAGTTGATAAATTGTTGCATTTAAAATGATTTGATTATTGAATAGATAAGTTGGATTACAAACTAACTGATTAATCAACCGATTACTCGGGATCAAAAGTGCTAAAATTAACAAATGAATTAATAACGTGTCTAGTCAATTCCACATTCACCAAATGGTGCGTCATGAATGAAAGCTGTTGTCATTAATTTGATCATTCATGCTCATATAATATTCACGTGTTTATAACGTTCTGTGTCATCTTTATATCGCTGTCTCTTATTATTGGGCTTTAACAAAGTAACGTTCTAACTTTAATGCATGCAAAATATGGATTCTGCGCTTTCCTGATCGTTGCGAACTCCTATTGTTAATTTGATGTCAATTTTCTCCACTGGCACGCGATTCCTAGAGAGAAACCTTCGTGTTAGCTACACAAATCGTGTCTGGAAGTGACAGTGTTTGCTCTAGCGGAGAAAGCTTGTTTCTGGCAGTTTGTTACCGAACAATTCTTCAGAGAGAGAGAGAGAGAGAGATTTAATACTCTGCATTTAAATCATTACTCCTCAGGGATTTACGAAGACAATTATTTTGCTATTTTCAGTACCATTTTAAAATAGTTAACGAAATAAAACTGGGAAAGATTTTTGCCATCTAATCTTTATTCTCTTTTGAATTAATTGCCTCTTTATTCCTTTGCTTAAATTCAAGTCCAATTCACGCGATCTTTTTTTTTTATTTCAATTTTATCTGCAGTAATGGCAATAAAAACAACAGCACTCCTACCGCGTACAGACAGCATAATGAGAAAAAGAATGAGAGATGAAGCTGGCAGAATTGAAAACATTTTCCTGAACATACCAAAACTAAAAAAACTCTTTGTTGTCTAAAGATCATTTGCGGTCAAACAACAAAGAGAATTTCATTTAATATGGATTAAATGAATCCACACCAATTCATCTTTTTTATATACACTGAATTAACTTAACTCTTAATAATAAAGATAAGATTATGTGAATGAGAATGAATAATCTAAGACGAATTACAATAATCTCGTAGTGTATTAGGCTCACATAATAATAAATATTTAGTATAATCAGCAGATTATGTCATTATGTTAATTAATATATAGTATGGATTAGATAAAGAGATAGATTATTACATTTAGAACGGATTAGTAGTAGAAATTACATTAAAGGATTGGATTTTAACCAGGCTAGAGCGCTTGACTCAAGAGTGAAGTAATCTGTTTATATTCGTGTTGAAGAGCTGAAGGTTGTAGTCAGTGCGAGAAGATCATATAAGGAAGATGGTTGGTGAAATAACAGAGCCGCAAGGAACACTTGCATTACTAGGAACATCTAAAGAGAGGACACCACCCACCATTACACGTAGGGAACAATCTGAGAGAAAACTAGCAAACCAATGACAAAAGAAAACAGACCATAATATGGCGATTTTTTGATAAGCCTTCGATACTAACCCAATCAAAGCTGTGGAAATATATACTTTGACAGCACATTTTCAGAATTTTCCATTGTTCCCAGAAGTGCGTGAATTCAGCAAGATCTGCTATGGAACTCGAATGGCAAAATTCAAGTTGGTGGTTACTCTGATTACTCGACAATTCTCCATGTGTCGTAGAAGTTAAATGTTGATGACCCTCTACGTTACTTTAGGCATCCTACTCTATTAGAAAGACATCACTGAGATGAGAGAAATAATGTGAAAACATAAATGGATATTTATAGAAGCTGTTCTGGACATCACCATATAGCATTTTACATAATATTTTGATTTTATAAATCAAAAAGAGAGATATCTGACAATCAGTGTACGGATAACTAGGTTGGGGTGTGGAAATTTTCTGTAAAAGCAACAAAGGAATAGGAAACCTGTGTATTTGGACTGTTCATTGTGAATCTTCTGGTTGGTCTGCATGTTTCGTCAAATGCAAAATCCGAGTTTCCCGAAGGTTAAAACTCTTGCCACCTCTGTATGAAACCAATTAACTCATCTTGGGCTGAAAAGCCCTTATAAAAGTAATTATTCGGTTTCCAGACGGGAAATTCGAACCTAGGTTTTTCTATACAAAGAGCATTCTCGTTACCAACTGAGCTATTTGATCTGAATTTGATCCAAAGTGAGACTGAATCTCTTGGGTATATTCCAGTATACATTGCAACTCCCAAATTTTACTCAACTTTACCTAACCAGACTAAAGTAATTGCATATTTACGACGCATTTTATCCCTTCAAAATGGTCTAATTGAGAGAAAATTTGAAATGGTCGAAATATAACCAATTCCAGAGATCAAATATCACTAAAGAAACTTTCGAGTCAGAGTCTTCGAGAATAACTTTATTAGATGGACAAAACGAATTTAATAAGTGCTTGTACATTTTTTGCGGAAGGGAACTAAACTTTTTTTGACCACTTTTTTGCTATTTTTAAAGTACTTTAACTATAATTAATTGGAGCCAGTGGACGCTTCAAATTCTGTAGTGCATGTCTTTCGGATAAAAATGGCGGATCAATAATATTCAATGTAGAAGAATAGATCAAATTCTCACGTTAATGATTCTTTACTATAATAATAATGAGAATAGTCAGTAATCTTTACACTATTTGGTTTTATGAAAGTCATGATTATTAACTGAATACTAGAGTAATAAAAAAATCCTAGAGTCCAAAAGAGAAGCCAAAAAATATCCCTCTCAGAATGTATTACCAGAACTGTCACACTAGTAAGAAAGATATTCCTACATGGCTCTGACATCCCTTTGATTCTTCTCGCATGATGATATCCTCTTTCGTTCCCTTGCTACGTCACTCCCTCAACTCTATAAACTGATAAAATGTAATAAAAATGTAAAAATCCTAAACCTCATAGGAAGAGGCGTGGGACATTCTACACCTGTTCGTTCCTTTTGGATATTTCCATTCACAGTGGAGATCTGAAACTTGGTATGTTTCAGATCTCCACTGTATTTACCGGCCTGTACCCAATGTAAGAGAATAAGTAGAACTTTCTTTTTGGAGTTGGAGGTGATGTGTATGCAGTTCTCTTTGCAAGACTTACCTGTAATGTTCAGAAAATATCTGATGTCACTATTCTATTTATTCTGCTAAATAGTAGAGCCATTATGAATGAAGAGATACACAAATGTATAGACAAATAGAGACTAATCAGACAACATTTCTCATCCTCCCAGCGATATTAACTGAAGCATATAATCAACGTTGTATTTGTCATTAGCCTGCGCAAGACGATATTGATCCTCCATAAACTGCAGCAAAATAGCATTACGTTTCATGACACAATAGACGACCGGATGCCATCTTATATAACCGAGAATAGGGCCATAGAAGTAACCAATATAGAACAGCTAAAGCCTTTAAATAACACAGCTTTATATAATAATACGATATTCTCTGAAGGCATCGTCCGTTTATATACGATTAATTCAGTTTGTGTTGCTAATTCTGCTTCGATAAAGACTTAACATTATCCGCATCCATCTCTCTATTAATCATTCACTCTATTAAAACAATTAATCCGAATTTCACATCAACTGGAATGTATTTTCCAAACGTCACAGACAATCAGTCTTTAATTATTCTCTCGTCTCGCCCAGTTCTGATAGAAAACAGTATCAGTTTCACGAAATCTTCCTTCCCCCCCCCCTCTTTCACATCGCGTTGCCATAACAACCATCTTTGACCATCGTTGATGATAAACAACCTGCTGCGAATAGACAGCAGTGGCATTTTCAGATGACAACCGTTTATCAAAGAGAACGAGACACGAAATGCGATACATTGATAATCAAGTAGCTTGCTTTTGACGTAAGAGGACAACGTGAGTCATGTAGCGACTGCTTTATAGTTGACTCTGCTAGCAATTAAAGAGGGCAGCTGTCTGTGGGTGATAGTAAGTACTCCACTTTCTGGAAACTGTCATTCGATACACAATGCACTAACTTTCAATTATATTAAGTGACTTTAAGTGGTGAATTGAAAAATTACCACGAGGATAGAGATTGCGTAGGAATTGTGGACATTGATGTGTTCTTAATAGACGCGAAATACAAGTTTCATAGACCACTCCTACTTCCTGTAGATTTCTACTTGAACAAACCCGCTAAACAGCTAGCACATCTCATTGTTATGTCAGAGCGCGCTGCATGAGGTGTTAACACGCTAGCCAGCTATTCGTGCGCAGACTACGAAATCTACAAGAATTTTCCACGTGCTAGTGACAGAGTTTTGATGGTAGTTTTCTGTTGCAGGAGGGAGGGAAGGTATATCACAGCGCCTCTCAACGTCAGGATCGTTCATCCCCTAGAGATATTAAATCTGTAAATAGTAGGTGACGTGTTATTAGCTAGGGTACAGCGCTTTGTTAAATGGTCTTTTTTTCTACGTGTATGGAATATAATTTATTAACGCTGATCAATTATAAGAAGACTTGAATTAATTGATGAGTGATAAATTGTTTGGACGTTAAAAAAGTGATTTTTTTTTTTGTTTTGTTTTCATGGCTGCAGTCGTTTGCTGTTCTTTTTTTTTTCAAATGGGTACTGAAAGAAATTTCAAGATGGGCGACGTCTAACCTTTTGACCTTTCCGCTGAAATCACGACATGCACTTTATTGTTGTTATACTGCAGTAATGGAAAATTTTAAGATACTTCATCAGTGTATTTAAAACTCAATTTGGAAATCCCTTAGTGGTTCCCGCCCACTCAAAAGGTACTTAAAAAGAGGCACTTTAATTCAGCTTACCCAGTAAGCCTAAATCATTTTATCAACATAACGCGTTTACTTTTAATCCATTTGAAAGGTGAAGTGTTATTATTAGAACGCTCTTCAAGTATAGATTGAAACTCTGTACAGCCACGTAAAGATTTCCAAGACATCTTTCATGTTTACCTTCGCCAAACGAAAGAAGGAAAAAAAATCTCTTAAAAATAAGATTTTTTTTTATTTCTTCTCTCTCCAAAATTGCTTCGTTAATCGTTCTTTTTCAGCTTTGAATGGGTGTTGATGCTGTAATGTTTAATCTATCGAACTCAGGTTTCAATTCTCCCGTCCACTTACCACCGGATACCATAGTAACGGAGTGACGTCATTCACTGTAACGCAAACTAGTTCATTCGATAAGCAGCACTCTAGTTTCTCACTCGTCTTGGTTATCGGCAAGTTTTGCCGAAGAGCCACTCACGCGGAAATCTCTACTAAAGAAATCGACCGGCAATGAACGAAGTACTATGGTGAATTTGCTGATCATTTAAATCTCTTATGTATAGATATAAGGAAAATCCTATTTATAGACACGTTCACTCAGATGGAAAAATTTGTCCGTTTCGCTTTGAAGACTACCACTCAACTTTTTTTTTTTTACCAAACTCTTTCATAAACTAAAAATTAATTGAAAATAAATAAAAAAAAAATATCTACTGAAGGTCTCCTATGATGCGATTCGCATCGTAAAAGAAAAGCTGTAAGATATCTAGAATTTGAAATCTACTTCCGTTCTATCTTTCAATTAACTAGCAAACGATACTACAAATATCAATAGATTCATTTAGTTAACTTAACAGTATTTAAATATTCCCAGTCTGGTTGGACAGGTGCATATTGTATCAGCACTCTGCGTTCGAGTCCCTCTGTGATCATGAAGTGTTTGTGAATGCATTTATTACTAATCGCACTACTAAATGTTTTTTTTTTTAATGTCGGAAATGTCCAATGCAATTAAACCTCCTTGGTTTCTTCAACTCTATTAGGACAATTTGTTTAAACTGCCGAAAACTGTGAGTGATCGAAAAAGATCACTCCAGGATCTCGTCCTATGAGTTTTGATTTGGCTTCACTAGATAGAATTGTGTGGAGCACTTCACAGTCGTAGGCAAACCCAACCGTACGCATCTGAATTCTACTCAACGGTAACGAGAATATAAGGAAGAAGATATTCATCATAGCCTCAGAGGAGTTTAGATGAAGTAAAGATATAGGGATAACAGGAAAAGGTCAAGGATAAAGTAAAGATACAGGGATAATTGGACAAAAGAATATGGCCTCAGCACCTTTTATTCACCTCGTAATCAGCTTTCTCTCTCTCTCTCTCTCTCTCTCTCTCCTTAGTTTTTCTTTTTATTCTTGAAACAGATCAGGAAGCCCGAGGGTGACTGGCACCAAATTGACTGGTCGTTTCTAGACCGAGCGCCTCGAGTTGACCTTAGCTGCCTGGGTTTGTCTTTACAGTAAGCTAAGCTAGGCCTAGCAGACTGCAAGATCCAAAGATCCGATTTTAAGCGCCACTGAATAGCCCTCGTAAAGTGGCTTCCTGAATTTCGAGAAAGCTCTCTCTCTCTCTCTCTCTCTCTGTCTCTCTGTCTCTCTCTCTCTCTCTGAAGAACTATAAGCATGTAACCAGACATCAAGAATAACATTAAAGAGGCATGCTTATTAGTTATTTGCACATATAGTGACACAATACGAGAAACAACTTCTTTCATATTAATCATACAAAAAATAAATGGTGTATGAGTGTGTTCTTATGCACTAATTTAATACATACATTGTAATGCACTTTTTTTTAAAGTTATAGACAAATTTGTAAAACAATGTTCGAATTATGTACAAACGAGTCTATGTATTAGTAGCAGCAACAGAAATCCAACCTTCATATATAACTAAATGATATTTCAAATTATTTGCTAAGTGTGCTGTTTAATAAGTTTACTGACTGAATTGCAATAGTCAAATGTAGAATTTCTTTAAATTTTGAGATTGAAACATTTAATAGATAAAAATAAAGCATATCATATATAAAAATGTTCAGTGTGTGCGTGCGCGCGTGCGCGTGTGTGTGTGTGTGTGTGTGTGTGTGTGTGTGTGTGTGTGTGTGTGTGTGTGTGTGTGTGTGTGTGTGTGTGTGTGTGTGTGTGTGTGTGTGTGTGTGTGTGTGTGTGTGTGTGTGTGTGTGTGTGTGTGTGCGTGCGTGCGTGCGTGCGTGTGTGTGTGTGTGTGTGTGATGACTTCCTACTCTTCGTCTTACTGTGAAGATAAACAAGTCTTTCCCCCAGACAAGTGTCTTTCTAATTGTCTGCTCAATGCATCTCGTACAGTCGATGGATAAAACCGTCAACTCCGATTTCCAGTTGTACTGTGTAGTGAGCAAGGTACTGTCATCAAATTTTTGTAGTTATTCTTATTAGTAGTAGCAGTGCCATTCGACATTTTTGGAGGAATTTATTTGCATTATCACAATACTTAATTAATTTAGCCAATGCCGTTATTGAAACAAACTCAAACATGTAATATCTAATATTAATTTGATCTTGAATCTATGTTTTATGATGGAGAACTCAACGTTTGAGTGCATGATTAGTGTAAGAAAATAAATAAATAAATAAATAATACAAAATCGTTCTTTTAAAACGATATTAAGAAACTGTTTTTGATAACCAAGGGGATCGTTGAAAAATAACACTAAACATCTGTAGATTTAATTATTTTCATTCATTTTTATTTTATTTTATTTTTTATTTGTCCTCGTGTTTAAGTCTAATCCGGGAATTTCACCAAAAATTCGCAAATACGAATATCATGTGAAAATAATCACAATGAAAAATAAATATTTATATCATAACTATTAGAAAAAATTGTAATAATATTAAACTCCATGCACATTTGGCTCCTGAAATGAGTTGTTTCAGAGTTAGTATCGAGGCAACTAAGGCCATGATATCGATCAAATGAAAACAGCGGGCGGAATGAAAATGAACTAATAAAATCTCATTAACATTAAACTCTAAGAATTCGTAGCTCAGTTAGTTTTTAGTCGCAGCTCTTGGTGTGAAAACACTTACGTTTGAATCCCATCTATCACTCAAAGAACCTTTCCCGCGACTTTTAAAGGTGAGTTAATCAGAGTCTCATACAGAATTGGAAGATTTTTCTCCCTGATATTTGAGGGTGTTTTTTTTTTTTTTTTTTTGTCCATCAAAACATGTAAACCAGCCTCGTGAACACACAAATCTTTAGAAATAAAATCAGTTGTTTTAAATTACCTAAAACCCTGATTACGGGATTCAACACCGTCTTGGATGGACAAGAATGAATGGATGTCCTGAATATTAAATTCAAACGGTTAACAGTTTAGACTCTCTTTCTCTCTGTCTCTCTCTCTCTCTTCTTGAGTGGTATAACTCCGAATACAGCAAAACGTCTCTTTACCTCCATTTATCATTATTCGCTGTATTATCGACCATATTTCAATCGCCGAATGTACTGCAGCACCAAAATGTCGATACTTCTATCTTCAAGGACACCCTTTCTCGAATAAGTAAAAAAATTCTTTTCATTCGTCCTTTTTCCTCTTGTTGTATATAAAGTGTAATGTCCACACGTGCGTGACACAGACCCTTCGAACTTAAAGACAGCGTTGCGATTCTTGAAGAGTATTATTTTTACGGTCAGTTCTTTGCCGTAGTCTCGAACGTTTTCCGCACGCTTCAGTTCCGAGCTCCAGACAGTCATAAAATAAAGAAATAAAATCAACCACGCCTGTTCTGACAGAAATGGTGTATAAAAAAGTTTCTTATTCGCCGACTGAAAGATCCCCTAACCATAAAACACGCACAATAATGAGAAATTTCATTATTGGATAGAAATGATGTTGATAATGGTTTGCTTTTAGAGGACAGGCCGTGTCAACGGTCAAAACTAATCTTCATCATATGCAAGGTAGATCCTCAAGAAAAGAAATGCATTATAATCAACATAATGGAAGCCGTACTAAAAAGAACACAAAGTGTATTTTTATTGTCTTTACAATTATTCTAACTAATCCAAACTAATCTTAATTAAAAGTGGGAGTTTTTCCTCAATGATACAGAACTTCGCATTCATCTGATCAAATTAATACATAAATAAGATTTATGTATTAATACATGAGTACAAAATATAATACAACAATTATTATTGTATGTATCTTCATAAACTACAATAACAAGTACTTCATATTGTCTTTTTTGGCTAATTTAATTTTGTGTGCTTTGGGAAATCTTGTGGGATGAAGAACAAATTAATTCAAAAACTATGTGTGAAATCGAGAGATATTTTATTTGCGCTAAACTAGTGCCTATTTTGTTCTTTCTCTTCTCTTTTTCTCCAATTCAAAGGAATATTTGTGGCATATACGTACGACTTATATGCCAAGCGTTCTGAGATAGCAATGCTCAACTTGCTACTTGGCTACTAAAAGTGGAACCAATGGTTACCATAGCAACATCACGCCACATCCATCGCTGCCATACAGAAAAAATAGGAAAATTTATCCTCAACATCGCTAACGTCCATGTCATTTCTTTATGTGCTTTTTAAAATTTTTCAACTATTTAATCATATTTGTTGGAGAACTATTTGAATTTCTGAAAGAGTCAACCAATATGAGGAATTTATTAAATTTAATAACAGTTCGATAGAAGTACTGCTGACCCTTACAGAAATTAAAAACAGCATAAAAGTGCTAACGGAAAGACAGCATAACTTAATTAAAGGACAACGGGAACTACGGCAAGAAGTAAATTCTTTAAAACAACATTACGAAATCCTAAACCATCAACAGCATAAAGTTTCCGGAAATTGCGACCGAACTTTTAAACGACACGGTAATTCAACTAAGCCAGAAAATTGGCGCTCCCCCAGAAGCAAAAGATATCCAGTCTGTTCATCGATTATCTCAAAAAAGGAAACCAGAAGGTTTTCCATGACCTTCCTCATCGTAGTGCAACTCTCTAACACCCAACAAAAGATAACCTCATAAAAGTTGTCAGGATTAAAACACAAGCCAAGGATCTGAAAAGATCACAATAATACCACAGTCGACTGTCCTAGTACTTAACGCCATATTATCAGAAACTATTCTACCATACAAGGAAAGTAAAAAGAGAAATGAATTGCCAGTTTATATGGATAAGAGAAAACAAAGTATTCCTTAAAAAGACACAAGATGCAAAGCCAATCCAAATAAAAACCGTAGAAGATCTCAACAGGCTGCCACATTAAAAGGAACAAAGATGAGTCGTAAAGAAGGGAACAACATACCAACCTACATGAACGCAAACCCCCAAACAGATGTAATCTCCATGGAATATGACAACTGCCACATTCTAAACTCGATAACAGAATGGAAACAAGTGACTGTCCCAAAAAAGGACTATCTATTCTTCATCAGGAGCATTCAAAAATATTGGCTAACCCTGCAAACTTATCTGAAGGAAGATATGGACAACATGGATATTTTAATACTAACAGTATTCACAACAAACAAAGAAGCACCCATCTACCGAATGTCAAACTTTCTACAACACAAACAATGCAGACAAACTAAATGAGGTGGCTGTATAATAATATTTACCAAACATAAATTAGAAGTAATAGAAATAAACTATAAATTACAAAGCCTGTGTAGCTCAGTGGATGTGGCGTTTGCATACCACGGCACTTGGCCGCACGAAGGAAGACTTGGTTTCGAGTCTAGTCGGCGACTAGAGGAAATTTTTCTAAGCCTTTTTTCGACCAGTTCCCGAGTTAGTCGATCTCTGGCACGGGCAAGCGGGTTTTTCCTCCCGGAAACTCGGGTTTTTCGTCCCGTAAACTCAAGAAAATCGACCGTAGAACCCACATTATTTCAGACATTAAATATATTGTCTTAAGGTTAGGGACCACGAGATGGCGGCACATTTGAGCCGTCTCTCTTCACTGTCTACCGCTTAATTAGTGATAGCCTTGGGCCATCTATCTCTGATTGGTACCAGTGGAGATTGAACTGCCCACTCAGTCTCCAAACGTTAGATAGGGCTAAATGGCCTCGCCTACTCCCCGTATACTGGAATAAAAAAGGCGTTAGCTGATTTTTTTGACTATTTTCTGTAAATTAGAATTTACAGAAAACATATGCATCGATGTTATCAATATCAAACAAGAGAACTCCTTAATATTAAACGCAATATATACAGATCACCCAATTTAAATACCATAAAATTTCTAGAAGAATTAAACAGATGGCTTTTTGCGAGGGACGAAGACGCCTCAGTACACCTGATAATAATAGGGGACATGAATATAAACATTAGGAACATAAATAACAACACAGCACAATACCTAGGCCTCTTATCAGCATATAACATAACCCCATCTATACAGTCGTATACACGAGAAGAGGTAGTCGAAAATACAATCACCTCATTCTGTATTGACCACAGAAATATACGCCCCCCCCCCCTCCAAACAGCTATACAGCAGCCGTCATAACGTGTAAAGGCAGACCATTATGTCACTGCACTACACTTGAATAATGAACTAGAAGCCTTAAAACTCACTGAGACTAAAAGACAGTATAATAGAATCATAAACTAAACTATAGTAAACAACGAAATCAGAAAAACAGACTGCATGTAGATAGCATCCTCAGACTCTGCTGATGCTGTATATACTAATCTTATGCTTACATTGAATAAAATATACACCATAGCAAAGCAATAACAAAAACAAAAATACGCTCATAACCAGACAGAATCAATGGACAACAGACAACATATTAATGGACATACAAAGAAAATATGCGCTATGGAAACAACTTAAGAGGTCACCTAACAATACAATTTTACAAGCTGAATACAAAAGAAAACGGAATCTCTTAAGAAAACAGATTAGAACTGCAAAAAAGAAACTATTTTAGAAACAAATTAGCAAAAACAACTCAGAATGATATAAAGGCACCTGATCAATGAAATGCTGGACAATACACACAAAACCACTGCCTCAGAAACAATAAAACACAACTTTGCTTGCGAACCCAAATCCTTCAAACAGTTAGCAAACAACTTTAATCAAGCACTTCGCGAACTCTGTCCAAAAACTGCAAGAAACATTCTCTCCTCATACATAGAAATATTCTCCATTAGGACCACGAGCAACCCAATCAATGCGGTTCCCCACAGAGTTCAAGAAGAACTGTAACTTGCAATTCATCAAATTAACCCAAACAGGAATAGATCGAATCAGACCAAATAACATCAAAAATCACTCAACTTACCTATGTTCAGCTATACTAAAACTGTTAAATAAAATCATCGAAACGGGACACATACCAGAAACACTAAAGACTGCATTAATCACACCATACATAAACATGGAAAAAGAAACATCATAAACAATCACAGACCTGTCGCCACATTGTCTGTGATCAACCAAATCATGGAGTGGTATTATGTATTGCAAACTCTCCATATACACTGAAAAATTCCAAATAATCTCAAAAGCAAAATACAGTATCGATTTTAAAAAATAAAGGAACAGCAACACTCCTGGAAGATTTCACAGACCTAATAAACGCTGCTTTAGATAAAAATAAAATAGTATTAGTCGTTTTTATTGACCTAACAAAAGCATTTTACGCACTAACACACAAACCCTTGTTGAGCAAATTAACACATATCGGAATCGGAGGTTTCTACACCAGTGGTTCAAAGCATACATGAAGAATAGAAAGCACATTACATGAATAGGATCAGTACATAGCAAGGAGGCACCAGTAACCTGTGGAGTATCTCAAGGAGCTGTTCTATCGCCCATTCTGTTTAACAACAAATCTACACACGATATTAGCCATCTTCACCCTAAAAAGGTAAAATCTTCCAATACGCAGACGACACGGCCATGGTATCCATTATATATATATATATATATATATATATATATATATATATATATATATATATATATATATATATATATATATATATATATATATATATATATATATATTAGGGTTACCAAGTAATTTTATAAACTTGGTTGTGTTACTCCTAATCCCAATTAAGCAACAGTTAAGTTTGCGCCTGAACGTAGCTCAAGTCTAAAGGTGGTGCAACATCAGGTCAACTCATTGTAAAGGTGAGTAAAGCTCCGATCACTATTCTTAGTATTTTCAATAATGTAAAGCACATCTCACTAAGAGATGTATACTGCAATACATTATGGGTGGAGTCACCACCCAGACCAGTTTCAACCTTTTGTATAAGTAAAGCGGCTCTAAAAATAAGATAAGACGATCCCGAAAGATCGCCCAACTCATCGTTGTTCCATACCTAGTAATACAGAGCCTTATCAACTTTACCTATACAAGTTGCTACAAGGTGTTATTTTGAATAAGAATCTCTGGAGGAGAAATAGATGTAAATAAGTTTTTTTAACTTGAGAATAATATATATTAGGGTTGCCAAGTAATTTTATAAACTTGGTTATGTTATTCTATTATTTACATCTATTTCTGCTCAAGAGATTCTTATTCAAAATAACACTTAGTAGCAACACTTGTATAGGTAAAGTTGATAAGGCTTTGTATTACTAAAGCCTTGGTATTTAGTGTCTAGCTACTCACTAAGGAGACCTAAAAAAAGGTTGAAACCGGTGGGCGGCTCCGTGAGGCTCTGCTTGGGGATAGGTTTTTGCCGTGGGGCCACTGTCGAGATTATGGCTCTGCTTCGTGGTGGTGGGGTGAGCCTGCCACTGGGTAAAGCCAATACTGAGAAGTTCTTCTCGGTGACGGGGTGAGCCTGTCATTGAGTGGAACAATGCAGAGTTGGGCGATCTTTCGGGATCATCTTATTTTTAGAGCCCGCTTCACCTATACAAAAGGTTGAAACCGGTCTGGGTAGTGATCCCACCCATAATGTATTGCAGTATACATCTCTTAGTGAGATGTGCTTTACATTATGGAAAATACTAAGAATAGTGATCGGAGTTTTACCCAATTTACAATGAGTTGACCTGGTGTTGCACCACCTTTAGACTTGAACTACGTTCAGGCGCAAACGTAACTGTTTGCTTACTTGGGATTAGGAGTAACATAACCAATTTTATAAAATTACTTGGTAACCCTAATATACATTATTCCCAAGGTAGAAAAACATATATATATATATATATATAAACCTGAAAAAACAATGCTAATGATATTCAAAAAACCCAAGACCCTACCCACAGAAGCTAAATATCTCACTATCCGACATATATCCTTCCTGCTAAACACAAAGCGCTGATCCAAAAACCACAGCCATTGCACAGGTGAAAACAACATGCTATCTCGGACTTCACTTCGATATTGATCAAAGTTGGAATAGCAATACAAATTATCTGCACTACAAACTCAGGATCATAGCAAGCAAACTATATCAATTAAAAGGCATTGCTCCGACATACAAAAATACTAATCTATAAAGCATTATGTGAAAAAAAAAAAAACATTTTAAGATGCACAATTGCATCATACTCATTCTGTGCAGACTAGAAACTTAACAGAGTAGAATTGTTGTCAATTAAAATGATAAAACTGATATTCTGTGAACAAAGAAAACAGCCCACACTTATACTGCCAGCAAGAACAGAAGAAAAATATTCAAGGTGCTTATGCCACTACACAGTGATGTAAAAACATTACTTCAGTCCAACCTACAGACTAACCAGAACAAGACCAGATATCAGATAACAAGACCACAGTCAACAAACTACATAACATATGAGTATAATGATCACTACGGAAAAGCCAACAGGGACCAACAGCGAGCTGAAATAAGCGTTATATAGATATTATAGCGAGACTGAAAATTAGGGGGAAATTACACACGCACGCACGCACGCGCGCACACACAAACCTATAACGAATTCCTCTCAGACACCATTACTAGGACACGATATTCAAATCTAACTCCCCTTCAAAAGGGTTAAACTGTGCTGATGCAGTGGTAGTCTGGGGGTGAGTGTACTCGCCTCTACACGTTAACCGAAAAAAAGCATTTATATATAGAGAGCCTAGAGAACCTGTGTAGCTCAGTAGAAGTGGCGTTTGCACTCTATGGCGCTTGACAGCACGACGAAAGGCATTCGAATCTAGTCGCCGACTAGAGGAACTTTTTCTAAACCTTTTCTCGACTGGTTCCCGAGTTAGTCGATCTCTGGCATGGCAAGCGGGTTTTTTCTCCCGGAAACTAGGGTTTTGCGTCCCGGAAACTCAAGAAAATCGGCCTTCGAACCCACACTATTTTCAGACATTAAAAATATTGTGTTATGATTAAGGACCACGAGATGGTCCGATTAATTAGTGATAGCCTTGGACCAGCTATATCTGATTGGCTACCAGTGGAGATTGAACTACCCACTCAGTTTCCAAAAGTTAGATAGGGCTAAAACGTCCTCGCCTACTCCCTATACGGGAGCAAAAAGGCGTTATCTGATTATATATACTTCACATCAGTGGAAGCTGGTGAAAATTTTAAGTAGGGGTGCTGCATATACAAAATTAAAAAATTAAAAATTATTTTTTTCCTAATCAGTAACCAATTTATTAATAAATAAATTTACATATTAAAAAATTGTTTTATTAAATATATTTCACCCTCACCATGAACACACACCAATAATAAAAGTTTCGTATCTCACAGAAATAAGGCGCACAAGCATACAATTTACT
The DNA here is from genome assembly GCF_054136105.1 of Typopeltis vanoorti. Taxonomy (NCBI): domain Eukaryota; kingdom Metazoa; phylum Arthropoda; class Arachnida; order Uropygi; family Thelyphonidae; genus Typopeltis; species Typopeltis vanoorti. The sequence continues at coordinate 29,898,447 of NC_143551.1, forward strand.
TGTAGCGATGCTGCTCAGAGAGCAATGTCGGATTCACTTGTTACGTGCAATGACAAGTTCAAACGAATATTGGCGAATCTAGCTGCAATTGGTCGAACGCGATAATTCCGACACTGCGTTAGATCGGAGTGCATTTGTTTTGTGCAACGATAATTGGCAAAATATAATTCTTTTCATATTTTCAACAGTAACACTCGTCATAATTCAGCCTTGAATCTATGATAAATAAATAATTATATATTATTTTAACAGAATAAAATAAGATTTACAAAAAATAGTTCATCCTCACCATGAATACGCACCAATAATAAAAGTTTTGTATCTCACAGAAATAGCGCGCGCAATCATACGATTTATCTGTAGTGACACTGCTCAAATGAGCAGTTTCAGATTCACTTGTTACATGCAACCCAAGCGCAAACTATTATCGGCGACTCTAGCCGAAACTGACCGAACGTGATGATTCCGACACTTGTTTCGTAATCTAAAGCGTTAATTGAACAATTCCAAATATTAACTATTCAATCAATGTCGAAACGCAAGCTGTAACCTTTAACATGTTGTATTGCATTTATATAATGCTGTAAGCATTGTTATTATTTATAAACACAAACAAAATTTAATTTTTTCATTTTTTCCTTGGAGGTGCTGCAGTGTCACAGTGCTTATGTACAAACAGCCACTGCTTCATATACATGTTTTCAAGCACATACATATAAACAGTTAAATTTACACCTGCCTCTGGAAGGGTACTGACACAAAACCAAGAAAACAACCACTGAATTCTCTTCTCTTCCTCAGATAAGCTCTGCAGAAGCTTCGAGGAAGAAAGCGGAAATGCCACCCAAACAAACAAACAAGTATATCGATAAGAATGTAGTCAGTAACTTGTATACTGAATTTTTGTAGAGAGGTAAAATATCTCTAGTAAACACAGAATCTATAAAAAAATATTGAAAGAAAACCACAAAAGACGAAATGCAGAAAAATCATGTTTATTAATATAAAATCATTCCATCATTATTATTATTATTATTATTATTATTATTATTATTATTATTATTATTACTAATGAACTGTATATTACTGCATTGTACAGTGAATATGCACATTCATGTTAATCCATATATAAATATGATGTAAAAATTTATATGTAAAAAATGTATAATTATATTTAAAAAGAATTAAGTACTCTGCATTTCGTACTGAATCGTTGTACCGGACAGAAAATATGTCTCATTGTATATATAGACAAGTAGTTACCGATAGACTATACATGATGGTTCTCAAACACAGTTTCTCTGGAGACTACAATCTCTATTTGTTCAAAAGCCCATCAAAATTTGTTTCTTTCTACTTCCAGCTTGTTCACACACGATCTGGTGCTGAAGGTTTTGTAGTCTTTTCTTGGGGTGGGGGTACTTGATGTATATATTTATAAAGCCTTGTAGTTCTGAGATTTCTACCAGTTCTCTGAAAAGAATGAATGCCTTTTGAATAAAGCAATTTTTGAATATAGCAAATAGTTCAGCGGACGCAATACAATAAGAGTAGTAATAAAAGCAAAACTACCATCCTTTGGGACCGTGTCTTTTAAGCAGTATAATGCGGAGTAAGTCTAAACTTCCTGTATATGAATAAAGTCATTTTTTCTTCCTCTTCTTTCTTGTTGACAACAACAACAACAAAATCCCCAGGATTCAAATTTCGTAAAGATTGTGAAGGACATATTTTACGAATCTTTTTAACCCACAGATCAGTAAAAAGTTTCAGATCTATACGTATCTTTTCGAGGGTTTTTTATTGCAGAAATCGGAAAGACAAAAAAACAGTAAATAAATGCAAATAAATATTTGGTTCTACATCGGAATTTCTTATGTCAAACCACTTATGTTTACTAACCGAAATACTTTTTTGGAAAACTTTGCACAATCACTTTGACTGAGCATCCACATGTACCAGAAACACACAGTTCTCAATTCCAACTTTAAAAAAAAACTTCCTTACGTAAAAATAAAAATTAAATGATTATTATTCATACCTTCTCGGACCTCTATTTAGTCTTGCACATTAACCTTGCTCTTACGATAAGAAACTGAAAGACGTCTTGAAACTCATAAACCCTCGACGTTTTTCGTTATAAATCCAAAAGAGAAACCGAATTCTCTGGAGCAGCGTTAGACACCCCTTATTTATCTCCTGCAAGCATTTTATGTTCCACTCTACTCCTAGAGCGGAATACTCGGTTGAAAAGACGTTTACTGCGAATATGGCCTACTTAATCCATCGCTCGTTTTAGCAAGCCCGAGAGTGAACGCATAATTATCCTAATAGAAGCTAAAAGCGGAAGAATTTAATGCACGAAATTATGCGCGGTACCTGCAGGTAAGATCGGTTATCTTCATTACTTCTTTGCTTCTTTCTTAGAAAAGGATTCCATTCTGTCACTTGCTCGTTCGTATTCCGTTTACGGGGTCACACAAAACATGCAAAACTCTGCGGAGAAGTTCGTTGTTACGACCCTCGTCACGAACTCCGCCAATTCATCCACGTAACTTACACACGGCATATCAATGAGTTAAGTCCATTAGGTTATGGCTACCTTAACTTTCTGCGCACACACGGTCAGATATTTGTTTAATCATCTCTCTCTCTCTCTCTCTCTCTCTCTGAAAGCAGTGATTGCTAATTGGAGAATGCTTACGAATTAGAATTTCTAAAAAATATAAAAACATATTAATATTCGCAGAACGACTTTTGGTAGGGAAGTACAAATTAGCCCTAATTTTTAAACTACTTCTATCGTAGACATGATAAGTACCATTTTATTAAACCAGTGTTTTCCCAAAAATAATAACCATTTTGCTCTAATTAATGCTTCCTTTTACAACGTAATAACATAAAAAAAAGTGCGAAGAAATGTTGCCCTATTCCATCATTTAAACAATTCCCAGGATGTTAATAGTTCAATCCGATGGTAACTGCATATCAGAATATTTTTCTTCATCTCAAATTTACTGGATCTGATAACTATCCACAGTAACTTATTACCTGTATCATTATTTCAAATGCCTGCTATGCATCCTCAAGGGATGTACAGGATACGGCGAGAGTACTACACGATCTAGTTCAGAATAACGCTAGCTTCCTATCAACAATTTTCTTCCAAATTTCTTCCTTGGGCTTTAAACCTCATATTTTCCATGTTCGTTTTCTTTTTCATATAATTTCTTTTAATTGTTGATTTCCACATCAAATCTGCTCTCAGTTACACAATCGAATTAACATTCTGAAAACGTAGTGGGGTTATTCATCGATTTGTTGTTTATATAAATCACCCCCATCGTAAACAAACTTATTGTGGATTAGTACTGGTACCGTAGATGTGAACAAGGATTAGATATTCTGAAACCATGGTCCAGAAACCAAATCTAGAACCACTTGAAGTCTCTAATAATCAAGGTGGTAGAATCACACCGACGTGTGATTCTTGCCCATATCTACGTGGGATTCAAACAACTGTTTGATATCAAATAACTTGGATTAACATTTTCCATTTTAATATCAGATTTACTGATACTTTGCTTCGTAATCTGACTCATTACTTCGTAATCATACAAGAACAATAACATTGGAAATAGTGTTATCTTCACGTCGGTATATTGTATTGGCAAGGTTATGCTACAAGAAACTTGTGGGCAAGGGATCTTGGAGATACGGTAGATAGAAATTTGAACTTGAAAGGTCATATAGCACAAACTGCAAATACAGCTCAGAGGATAATTTGATGTTGAAGTGAACCTTGACATGCAAGGATAAGGAAATCATTTTGCCATTTTAATGGTCTTCACATCTAATGTGAATGAGTTTAAGAAAATATATAACAACCGGTATGAGTGATCTACGGCCTTCCTCATGGGTTCTTGACTCTCTGGAGGTCTCAGATAATAATAATAATAAGCCTGTGTAGCTCAGTGGATGTGGCATTTGCATACCACGGCGCTTGGCCGCACGAAGGAAGACTTGGTTTCGAGTCTAGTCGCGACTAGAGGAAATTTTTCTAAGCCTTGTTTTCGACCGGTTCCCGAGTTAGTCGATCTCTGGCACAGGCAAGCAGGTTTTTCCTCCCGGAAACTCGGGTTTTTCGTCCCGTAAACTCAAGAAAATCGACCGTAGAACCCACATTATTTCAGACATTAAATATATTGTGTTAGGGTTAGGGACCACGAGATGGCGGCACATTTGAGCCGTCTCTCTTCACTGTGTACCGCTTAATTAGTGATAGCCTTGGGCCATCTATCTCTGATTGGTACCAGTGGAGATTGAACTGCCCACTCAGTCTCCTAAAGTTAGATAGGGCTAAATGGCCTCGCCTACTCCTCGTATACGGGAATAAAAAGGCGTTAGCTGATTTTTTTTTTTAGCTGATAATAATAATAATAATAATAATAATATACGCGTTTGTCTTCCACCTGATTTTTGCACATAATCTTCCTGTATACCCTTCACTTCTAACTGGAAAGAAATTCAAGGTATATTTCTGTAGAATGCTTATTTACTCTAAATAATGAAGCATTTGAAACAGAATTTCGTTCTGCATCTTGTTATCTGACTATTTCACATGTACAAAACTAAAACACAGATCCTTATCATATTTCCATTATTTCTCGAATGTTTGCTTACAAGTAAAATGTAGTCTGATTAACCCTAAGTGCCCTTAATGTACTTTTTTTTTCCTCAAAAAATATTTTTTCTCTCCAATACTCAGAAGTTATGCTCAAGAATTAACATCTGTCGCATAAAGTCTCTGTAATCTTTTATATTAAGCTCGCACTTAATCCCAAGAATACATATCCAACCCATCCCAAAATAGAATAATAAAGTTCGACTGTCAAACTATCCTCCCATCACTCCAACCACAACTCATCCTCTCCAAAATAAATATTGACGGTAATCAAAATACAACTTCTCAAAATACATATATATATATATATATATATATATATATATATATATTTATTTATTTATTTATTTATTTATTTATTTATTTTTGTACTATGTGCAAATGGTTTGTTTTCTGGCGTACTCTGATAATACAGATGGAATCAAACATAAATGAAATAAAAATACATAGAAATGTGGATAAAGAGGTGGGGTTATAAGCAATATAGTTTACGTATAAAACTAGAAGAGTAATACTATTTAAATGAAATTATTTAGAGGAACAAGTGTCTCCCTATAATATCTATCTCGGCTATCTGCTCAGATGAATAACATAACAAGGTTGCAGACAATAATTCATTGCTTGTCTCGCTCGCTTGTAGCATTTTCATGTGTGTGTGTGTCACTGTTTATCTCATTAAAAGTTATCTTTCGCTCATGCACCGAGAATAAATTGCAGTAATTTGATTCCTTTCTATTCTTCTGCAATACCTGAGCGACTTAAATAAACATTACTTGCTGTTCTACATTAAACATTTAAAATTTGTTGCATGAAGTCTGTCAGCTGGTAATACGTTATGTTACTATAGAAACAAGGCCACACTTCACTGTATTATATTAGCTCTATCTTACAGTTACTATAAAAATGAAGACGTTTACGGCATTAGTTTCACTTATGTTACTGAACAGTACATTAGCCAGTGGTTCACCCTCGTGCAGGAGAGTACCAACGGGGAATCAGTAAGCTGAACGGTCCTATACAGCGAATGCGCCTATTTTAATTTAATATTATTTTAAATTCACGTGACGTGTGGATGACTATTTTATTTTTATATAAAATATTAATTAATATATTATCTCTATGAAATGTCAGTTTTTCACCTAGAAACTCAGTTTCTCTCCAAATCAGACTAACCATCCGATGAACACACTACATAATTAGCAAATTAGTAATACTTCTTGACCTTTGCTTTTACGTTACGTATAAATTAGCCAATAATAACTTCTCCGAATCGAACTGGTTATGATAGCATTTTATTAAACCAGTGTTTTCCCACAAATAATAACCTTTGTACTCTAATTAATCCCCCCCCTTTACAACGTAATAAGATAAAAAAGTGTCTGAAGAAATGTTGCAATTATCCAAATTTAAGTTTGCTGATCATAATTAAAAATGTTCATCGGCTGACAGTTGGAAAATTAATTCATATAAGTAAATATGTTAAACGATGTTATTTTGTATATAAGACAGTATTTTTTTGTATAAGAATTTCTCATGTATTTTAAACACTGAAACTAATGTGAATTTTTTTATATTGGCCGGAGGACCAATCCGACCTAAATAATAGAAAAAAAATCTTTTTTTTTTCCGGCAACATAAATTCGTACATGAAATGTCAAAACCAACTTAATCTATGCTAATTAGTCTAAATCTAGACATCTTAATTTTTTTTCCAAGTGATTCAAATGGGAACTGGATCAGAAGATGGTGTGACATTATATGGAAAGATGCAAATTGCTTGCAAAGAAGGGGGGGGGGGGCAAATGCAATATGGAGGTTTCTGTAATCGTTATTACCCAAATAACGAAATTCGTCGTTTCAGATAAAATCCTATGGAAAATCTAGGGAACACTTTGCTTCAGAGATAACTTCTAATTATCCTGGCTAATTTACTCACTGTTTACGATAGATATCCTAAGAGTTCCGTAAACTTTACATTCAGTGGGTCTTAGCGTTTCAAGAAATTTGGATTATATAAGTGTAATTCTGATAACGTTAAAAAAGGTAATCGTCTTACCTCATGTGCTATATTCGCACTGTGTAAACAGAAACTGTTTCCGGAGAAGAGGAGCAGGGGGGGAGGTGACGAGTTTCTTGGAGTATGAGAGCAACTAACTCCTTTTCGGTTGTAAATAACTTATTAAAATTTCACGCATCCAAGACGAAATTCTAACGCAAGTATTTTCCATCCAAAGCACATCATTATACTAAACTCCTAATGTAGGATTTTTTTAATCATTCACCCATCTAATCTGCGTATATTTCTTAACGCATGCTCTATTTCCTAACTGCTTTCTTACCATCCTTTTGAGTGCGAATAAAAAAAGATTAATTTCATTTAATACCAAGCGGTACTGCTGCTAATTATTACTCTGAGAGTACTTGGAGTAAATATTTTAATTCGCATTTTTCCAGAACGACAACATAACAAGAGAGAGAGAGAGAGAGAGAGAGAGAGAATAAATTTGAACAAGGCAAACAACTTCGCCTGGACGCAGTCGTGCATTTTTGCCTTAATAAGCATGTATGAGATATTTGACTGCCAATTGGCATCTCTTCCTTACCGGTAAATTATACCTCCGCATAACTTTCTTTCCAAGCGTGCCAAATAGTCCCTTTCTGTTCACTATTTCTCCGCCTCTTCTCTCTCTCTCTCTCTCTCTCTCTCTCTTTCTTTCTTTCTCTGTCCCACGAAATTGATTTCAGCCTTGTGCTAATCAGCGGAGGTTTCGTTAAACCTTCGGTAATTTTATGGAGATGTTCCAGCAGAAATTTAACATAAAAACTAAAGTCGTATTTGTATTTAATCTCTACGAAGAAACGAAGCGTGATTTTTGCTGCTATGGCATTAAAATAAATTCTTTTTTTCCCATCGCGAACATTTCAATGATAAAAAATAGAATTATTTAAAGAACGCTTCTCTGATTTCACTTCAGTGTTATATTATTAATGGCTCTATTTAGGTCTTAAGGCGTTATTGCAAGGAAATGGAGACGATACGCAACCGGAAAAATAATAAAAAAAAAACTGAAAACGTCCTTTTTGGATAAATTTTTAAAGCTAGCGAAGTTTTCTTCGAAAGAGATGGAATATTGGAAAACTTTGCTGTCCGTTTTCTTACGTTTGGGAGTGAAAAGAAATCCGAGACTCTAACAAGAATAGCTTAAGACGGCTCCAAGAGGGGAAAAAAAAAAAACTGCTGCAAAAGAGAGGAACTTGTGATGTAAAAAAATATCCACACCGAAAAAAATGCTAATAATGAAGCTGAATGTCATAACAGATTAAATGACAAATAATTTTTCCTCTTTACTCCACGAATATACTGGCAATTCCAATGCGGTGTCGCTAGATGGCGCCACGTATATAATTTAACAATTCCAATGTTCACAATGGTAACACTGCCTAGACATTTATGATTTGTTCAATAACTTCTCCAATGGATTAATGTATTCGTCGTTTGTCTAAATACTGATAGTAGTTTCACGAAACGTATGCAGAAATGCAAATAGTTCTTAATTAACGCTGCATTGTTTCCTATCAATAAGTTAATAAGATACAAAATGCACCAAATTAATTGGTTTAAGTCGCTCAAAAAAAGTTCTTTAGAAGTCATACAATGATCAGGCAGAACATCGCTGTTTGAAATGACAATTGAAGCAAGTAGTCTGCAGAATTTTAATCTAACAATAGAAATCTCTATTAAGGTTTTTTTTTCCTGTATTCATCAGTTTCTGTTAACGAAAATTATCTAAAAAGAATCGGAGTACTTGTTTCCATCAAAACATTTCGTACATCGAACTGAAACGAATTTAAACGTGTCATAAAAGATTTCTCAGATAGTAAATAAGAAAAATTTGCTGAGGGCAACTGTTTATCACGTCATTATTGAAAAGTAAATATTCTTGAAAAACATTCCACTACTAACTACATTAATTAAGAAGTACTTGATCAAACATGGAATCCTCGACACACACACACACACACAGAGAGAATCTGTTTATTAGACACAACTATCGTTAAGAGGACTGTATTGGCTTCAGTAATTGGATCTAGACACACAAATGACAAAAGGAAAAGGATGTGGCGAATATTTTCTGTCTTTTCCACAAGATTCGTGTGTAGCAGGATTTCGGCATGTACGACAGATGATGAAATTTATTCTTATTGTATATAAGAACCCCGGTTTGGCCGCAATATGAAAACGGGGTCTTTCATGCAACAACACAACACCTTGTGACAATCGTCCTCCGCTTTTACACCGAATCGCTAGCCTCAGCTTATCTCGCTACGTCTCGCTGTGACGTGTGCGGCATTCTATATAAAATAGGAATGCCGCTGGCCTACGTGTATCGATTTACAACAGGAAAGTATTGAAAGAGAAATGCTGATTTATATATATATATTAATGCCGTAATATTTAATGCAATCCATACAAGTCAGAGAATAAAATAGACAGACTAATTTTACTGGTGATGAATATATAGAAAGAATGGATCCAAAGTAGCCATTGAGACTGATATTCGTGAATTTCTTTTTACTGAGAGATAGTCATGGAAATTAATTACATATATTACTTAATTAAATTACTTAAATGCCAGATCACAAATAGTAAAAATAAACAACAGTTATAGCAGCTCAAAAACAATAGATTGCGGTGTACCCCAAGGATCTGTCTTGGGACCAATTTTATTTAATATTTATATCAATGACTTCTGCAATCTTAAACTAAATAGTAAAATAAATACTTTTGCAGATGATACAGTACTAATTTTCTTCAGAGACACAGCAGAACAAATGAATACCATCGTGAGTGCTGATCTTTTGAAAGTAACAAATTGGTTCCAGTCAAACAAACTCAGTCTGAATGTCTCAAAAACTAAATATGTAAATTTTAACTTGCGAAATACAACAGGCAAAAGGAACTTCACTGCACAATTAATTTTGCATGATTGGAATTGCATGACAAATTCAAATTGCAACTGCGAGAAAATAGAAAAAGTCAGTGTAATAACTTACTTGGGATTAAAAATTGATAGTAATTTAAGCTGGAAAAAGCATATTACCGATGTCATAAATAAAGTAAGTATTATGTTAAACAAACTTTACTACCTAAATATTAAATTTAAATATGCTAAAAATATTATATTCTGCCTGGATTCAAAGCACACTACAATATAGTATATTAAGTTGGGGAGGAATCTATCGCACTACGCTGAAACCTGTAGTCTCGACTCAGCATAAAGTAATGCAAATCTTAACTAGAAACGAATATAAGAATACTGCAACGTGTAATAAATACACCATACTAAACATACTATCCCTTAGATATTTATACGTCTATAGGGTACTATTATTTATAAAAAACGACAACTAATACGTAAATATCAAACAAGATGCTTTCCTTAAGGATTTGTCTTTATTTGCTTTTGGAACTAAAATTAGTTCCAAAAGCAATAAAGAAGAAATACATAAACATTATACTTATTTAGCGCCAAACATATTCAACCCACTACCTTTAACAATAAGAAATGAAACTAACCCAAACAAATACAAACTCTAATCAAAGAGTATTTATTTTCCCACAGAAATGAGGAAGCTCTGTTCAAAATAATTGTATAAATTATTGGTTTTTAGCATATTTGTATTCAAAGATCCAGTATCATGGGTAAAACGTAAAAATTTTAATGCTATTTAACTGCTTTGTTTTATTTTGTTCCTAATTAATTGTTACACAACTTTCTCTGTACATATTAGCATGTCTCCTGCGAATTTATTATGTAATTATATTATAATAATATGTAATATGTATATTATATGAATGTACATATATGTATATAATGAAAATGAACTACATAAATTTGTGTAACTTTATGCATATCGTAACTTGGATGAGCTGTTGCTCTTAGGTTACACATATGATTGTTCGACATTTTGTACTATAAGAGGAAGCTTGCAAATAATAAATAAATTACTTCTAACCTCAAAAAAAAAATAATAAATAAAAATATTTGAAGCTAGAATCAATCCAATTTGGCTTGAACAGCATCATGCATTGCGTAAAAGTTTGATAAAAGTTTTGAAAAAAATTATATGTCTACGATTCTATTAAGATTATCAACAAATTTATATCAGTAAAAGTAGAAGTAAAACGTATTTAACAATTAAATGATATTAAAGAAGTATAACAGATTATATATTATATTTTATTGTTATATTAAGTTATATTATATTATTTTATTATTAAATTATTGAAACGCATATCTTCAAATATGTGCCAGCCTGGTTGGCCAAGTGGATGAAGGCTCTGTAGTTCAGTTAATAAGTGGTAGGTTCGAATCCCACTAATCATCACATGCCTTTCCGAATGTCTTTAGAAGGAGATGAATTTCATCGCTTAGTGTGAAACAACTGCCTTTCTTATCGGAGTCCTGCAATGGGTTGCAAATTTTCCATGTTTGGTTTCTCTAGAGCAGGGTTAACACTCCTAAGCAACCCAAAAGACAATTTCGACTGCCCATGATATATTTGTATAGTTATATATGTATATATTTAATATGATTTTTTAAACTAAAAAAACTTATGTTAGTAACTTCTTCCAGGTGGTGCTGTTAGTCCTCCTTTCTAGGAGGTCTGAAAGCAACTTCGATTCATACAGTACATTAGTACAGTTTATTTGCTTAACCTGATTTTTTAAACTGAAAAAAAAAAAACTATATTGTCTGTAATTCCCTCCAGGTGGCGCTGTTAGTCCTCCTTTCTAGGAGGGCTGAAAGCAACTTCGATTCATACAGTACATTAGTACAGTTTATTTGCTTAACCTGATTTTTTAAACTGAAAAAAAAAAACCTATATTGTCTGTAATTCCCTCCAGGTGGCGCTGGTTAACGATCGCAGAAATCAATCTAAAAGAGAACTTCGATTCTTACAGACGAAATACTTTTTTTAGCGCAACCTAGTAATCTGTAGCCTAAAAGAAATAAAACGTTTCTTTTTATCAGCGCGTGCTGGACTGTCGTTTGGTCGAACGTGTCGTAAGTATGTCGTCTGTGACCTCGAGTAGCGAGCTTCTTTTTCGAACAGCAAAATGAAACCGCTAATCAAGCGACAGTTTTCCTCCAAATATCGCTACACACTCGTGTAGCGATCACATAAATCTCCGATGCTCTACTCTGATACGATCGCATCGCTACCGCCATCTACAGGAATAAGTGGGGCAACACACTGGAACACGATAAAAAGTAAACGATTGAAGTCAACTATCTAGCCTTTTGGTTGGCAATAAAAATGCACAGATATAGTCGCTGTCCTCGGCCAAAAACCTCGGAAACGTCATCAATACCGACACTGAAACACTAACCAGATGTTGCTTTTACAAGATCGTTTTGAGTCAAATGTATTTGGCAGCGTCGTTGAAAGAATGAAAATTCTGAAAGGAAAGAAAAAAGAAGTTATATACATAAATGCTAGTAAATAACTTTATGGCATTATCTGCTAAAATTCTGATCAAACCCAATAAAGATTCTAAAGGAGACGCTAGAATCATCTAGCGTCAGTGACGTCATTATATCACCTATCCATCATATTTGAAAAAAAATAAATGGTGTACTACAAACATAAAGCAATAATTTATGGGATATTTTCTGCTGAAAAATGAATAAAAAGATCGTAGTTAATTTAATAGATTTCGAAGGTAGTACGATCATTAACATCAAACGAACAGGTGTGAAGATTATACAAATAGCAGTATTTTTTGGATGTTCATGGGCAACAATGAAAATTATGTATTGGAAATGGAAAATACACAACAAACAGTCACTCTAACTGACTGAGATTGTTGATAGGTTGCTGATATATTGCTTAAGACAAGGTCTAATACGTTAGTCTGCTAATAACCTGTTACCCAACACTGGACCTCTGCATTCTGGTTGTAGAGCTTGATTGATGATAGATTCTTCTTTTGGAAACAACACTTCGGAAATACAACATATTTTTCTCTCCTTTGCTACTCAATTGCTAGATTTGAACCCAACTTAACTTTTATAGAACGACGTAGAATGAATAGTCCGAGATGCAGGGATCCATCCCTTCCCTCTTCTGAAGACTAAAAGAAGCGTCAAATGCCTGTTCGTAATAAAGTAGTCCCTAAGTGCATTGTGAAACCTGTTCAAACAAGCTCTACTAAAATGGAATGCTGTGTGAGCATTGCTTCCTTAGATACAAGATTATCATAAGAAATCAAATATATCAAATCCTGAACCTCAGACTTATATCTAGTCCAGTGTGCCTGGTTACAGAGAGAGAGAGAGAGATGATAAAACTTTTCTTGCTGGGAACAGATTTTTTTCGCCTTGAAAATCGTGTGAACCGATTAAAGGTTCCAACTGACACAAAAATTCTTTTTAGAAATTATGAACTTTACAACCGTGCTATAAATAACTCTTTTAATTTCCCGACGTTTCGACCTTCATATGAAGGTCATCATCTGGAGTATATACAAATATACAAGAACAAGATAAGTTACATTTCACACAGTAAGCTAAAGAAACAATGATTTGATCACCGGTTATTTTACTGGCCTGACCTCTAGTGGAAAAAAAAAACATACAATGACAAATTAATTAATTATTTAGAAAGTACATCAAAGCTAAATTCTTTTTAGGATAACATGAGAAAAACATTCTTCTTTATAGATAGTTTTCTTACAGTAACAATGATGTCTTATTTTTAACATGACAATTGTTATTTTACATTTTAGATTCTGGATTATCTATAAACAGGACTGTAGATAATCCAGAATCTTAATCTAAAATAACAATTGTGATGCTAAAAATAGGGCATCATTGTTACTGTAAGAAAATTATCTATAAAGAAGAATGTTTTTCTCATGTTATCTTAAACAGAATTTAGCTTTGATGTAGTTTCTAAATAATTAATTAATTTGTCATTGTATGTTTTTTCCACTAGAGGTCAGGCCAGTAAAATAACCGGTGATCATATCATTGTTTCTTTAGCTTACTGTGTGAAATGTAACACAGCTTGTCCTTGTATATTTGTAGATACTCCAGATGATGACCTTCATATGAAGGTCGAAACGTCGAGAAATTAAAAGAGTTATTTATAACACGATTGTAAAGTTCATAATTTCTAAAATGAATGCTGATCACCGTGCAACACTAAAAGAAAGGACAGAAAAATTCTCTGTAAGATTTCATAATGATGCACCGCGTAGTAAAAATCATCCAGGTAAAGATTCATTTCATGAACAGGCTTGATTCCTTTCTCACTCACAGTGAGGTTTATCGTACGTCACCTAAAAACACAAGTTAAAAGATAGCTGATTACAATAAGTTTCAGTTCTATACGAGCATGTTAAAGCATCTGAGTCTATAAAGAGAGTTTGCCAGATTTATTAACTGAGTGCTGAAATCACGAGAATACTGAAGTTGAGTGGGCGGCGTACAACTTGTTTAACGAGCAACCAAAGCAGTTATTTTCCCAAAAAGTCATTCACCGCTTGTGGGTGTTCGTCCAACCAACTGTTCGCCGCCTACTGCATGCCACTTGTATGCTGTATATCTCAGTGCTCGTGGGGACTTATGTGACTCGACAACAATATCCTTTAACGTCCTTGGTTGAGATTTTTGTAAGCTGGCAGAATTCTGGAATAGACTTGATTATTTTATTAAAAATAAAATAATCCAAAAAAAAAATCGGTTTTTACGAAGAATGAATCGAGAATGTAATTCCTATTAGGTACATGATTTGTCTAATCCATTGAATCCAGATGGACAATCGTTCAGCATAAAAAAAATCATCCAGGTAAAGGCGAACCATTAAGTCTATTACGGACTAATTGATTTAGTGTGTCAGACAGTATCAACTACAAATAGGTTTGATTTTTATCTCTTTCTCCAACATTCTTCTTCTGATCATACTATAATTTAACTGGTTCCTGTAGAAGCAGAAGCAATGTTCACTTCCTTTCCTATCGCCCAAATACGTGCAGACATTTTAGTGTGCTTTCAGCCATAAGTAAAGCGAGTAGTGGCTTTTGTTTTTCTCTCGCTATATTTGCTCTGACCAGCTGTTCGATAGAAAGTAACTTGCAAACTGAAGTAAAAGGTCAGTCGGAGAAACGTTTGTGTTATCGACAATCATGGTCGCCTTCTTCCCTGGAGATTTTCTTACAATTTCCTGCCCTGGCTAACCGATTTCACAAAGCAGTTACTGAATTTCTCTAGCGACTCGCCACAAAAACATTCATCTCATAGTCTTGGACAAAATGAAATTCACGCAGCATTTTCCGCCTGTGTCTTGTCTCTGGATAGAAAACCAATTTAGAAAGAACACGACATCGCAAAAAAAGAAAGAAAAAAATATACTTCGATCCATTGAAAACTTATTTTCTGTCTCTGACAAGCTTCATATATTCATTTGAGTTCATTTACTGTAATAAAACTTCCCCTTTTATACTGCAAATTTTCTTCGTAGCGTAGTCGGTGGCGATGACATCCTTTACTTTGAAAAGCTTTGATTTTGATTACCATTATAGTACCAATACTTATGAAAGTTCTTTTTTTTTTTAGCTGAAGGCGAGTTACCAATCTCAGGATTTTATTTTCTCTTTGTTTGTTTTTTTTCGGTCTGTAAAACAAACAAACTAGCCACGGGATACACGTAGTTTACAGATGAAGTTCAACAAATAAAGCACCTGCAATTTAAGAGAAAACATCATGCTGGAACATTCTTTCTTTTCTTTTTTCTTTTTGATTTTATTTTTGTGAGGAGGATGGAAGTAACAGCCGATAGAGAAGGTATGCTGAGTAGGGTAGATGTCCCTAACATATAACACAGTTCCTATTATACAGGATGATCTAATGACAGAAGAATATTTAATGAACAGCTATTTGTCTACTGTAGTCGAATAGAATTTCTTACATTTCCAAAAATATTTTGCGTTACTGTTGTCTACTAACTTACACCACTTTACACCACTTTACACCACTCTTTCTTCCATGGTAACGAAGTCAATCCTATGCACTATTGAGGCCCATCCATCCACACTATTTCCAAGAATAAGATACTTTTTATTGTCTTGTACACTAGCCACTCTTAAGTACCTTAGTACAAACCTTCGATGGATAGTATTGCCAACTGAATACTCTCCAACTATTTGTCTAGTATCTCTTTAATTTTATGGTATGCAATACCATAATACACTCCAATGGTTGACTACCCTTTCAATAAAAGATTATGTCTTTTAGTTTACCCTACAGTAACTCATCAGTGGTTGAAAACCAAATACCTTAGTAAACAGTTAACAGAAAAATGTGGAGGTGTCGATTAACATCTTTAGATACTTAGAATGTAATTTGCTTTGTCGTTTTGTGTCTAAGGTTTCATAATTTACTAAACTAGAAACATTCGTGATTGCAGTGCTGGCCTGAGGGCTGGATAGAGTCCCGTTTCACCGATCAAAAACTATGGGCTTGAATCTCTCTGTGGCATAGATGCTAGCACTTCTTAGAGGAATATGAATTATTAGAGATAACAGATTAGTTGCCTGTATGGCTGAGTACCAAGTCTATCCTGTCACCAACTCACAGTCAGTTAGTCGAATCCTAGCACGTACAAGGTTGTTTGTAAATGTCTTGAAGTGGTAGATGATATTCATTTTGAGACTAACACCTTACTTACTGGATTAAAGTGCGAAAAATTGCAACTGTCTTTGGTCTCTGGAATCGGGTTTCCAAATTGTCTAATCTATAGCCGACTCGTGATACTAATACACAAGGATCCTAGAGGGTTTTTAGTGGGATTCGTCTTAAAAAGGATATGATGATTGATTAAATATTGTTAAATGGGATTGACCGTTGCAGAAACTTTTCAAAGCAAGATTTCTATCATTAGCACGTTTGTTTAGAGATGGAAAAATAATCATCATGTTATAATCTTCAAGACTCTTCTAAACTTCAAAAATCTCATCTTCCCCATATGCCAGTTACATGGTATCTCTTGACATCCTGTTGATATTCTTCGTAGAAATAGCAAATTCTTTTTACATATTTGTTTTTAAATAATCCTCAAATAAACGGTTCACTCTTATATGTCCTCTCATTAATCAGCTGTGGGATAACCGGTCGATACTAATGAAATTTGGGTTGTATTTATTGCCTCGCCTCGTGTCTTTGTCTATTGCCTCGTTCCGTCCATAATTCATTAGGTAATTGATCACCGGGATTTTGAACTCCGTTCGCGAAGTTTGTGATTTAGATGTGTTGTTTGTTCGACAGTTGAATCCAACAAGAGTCCGCTTAGTATAATGAGATCAAGGGAGTTCTATAATTAGACTATGTAAGCACACAACATTAAAATTATGTACAGAAATATTGATAAGGTTAGTCGGTATCGGTGGATTCGGAAATAAATTCTTTCCGAAGAAAGATACTATACTTGCTCCATCTATTAGTGCTTCATGTAAAAGGAGACTTTCCAACAGGTGGCGCCAACATCGATAATTGGATAAAATTCGGATGCTCGTCGGTGGATTATTTATTTTAATGATGCCTTTTGAGCATTTATCTTGGTCGAAAAGAGGATGCCAAAGATAGAATTGCATGCAATCATTGTTTCAAGTCTGATTCGACTCTTTCAAATAAGCTGAAATAAGCGCTTGAATCCGAATGCACTTGACCGTTTTCGAAGGGAAACAAATAATCGCATTTGACTGGAATTCTAGCTGTTTTCTGCAGCTCGCTTCGTGTAGGCTTTTGGCTGTCTTCTCTCATTCCTGTGTAAGTCATTTTATTCACTAATTTGTTTATAGGTTACTGGAGCAAATGCACCCTTCTATTTTTATGTTTAGCTAAATAATGCAGACGCAACTACACGAGGCGAATCTTAAGACATGTTTACCCTAGTCCAAGGCTCTCTCTTCGATCACGTGACGACTCACCCAGAAGTCGTTTCTAAAGAATTAGCTGAGTTCCTATTCGCGTTCTTTCTTCATTTTCTTTCTATATAATGCGCTGCGCTTGTTGCTAGGTAACTGCTCGCTACCTCTGCTGTGCTGCTACCACGGAGAACCCAGAACTGTTGTGTGAGAAAACAGATTACCGTTCTCCATCTCTCCCCCGCTTCACATGACCTTTCTTATCCCTCCCGTCCCCTCCCCCGTATCCAGAAGAATGAAGTAAAGCGAATGCTACTTGCATCTGACATTTCGAAATATCTTTAAATAGAAGAATTCAGTGGAGACATTGCGGAGAATGCATTTAAGAATGGAGACTACAATTCTAAGCAGCTGCTGAGTGTCGACAAATATTAGATGGGTTCCAGAAATGTAGACTCTGTATAACGCACGGCATTCAAGTAAAGCAAACACACTTGTAGAATGATAACTGAAATTCCATTCTTAAAGATTCCACTTGGTTTTTGGAACTCAGAATCAAACGAAGATATTAATGCTCAGCACACAGTCAAAGGTTTGTAGCATTTTATTTAGAACCACTGCCAAACAAGTTCTATTCTGCAATGCCTGCTCTACAATTTTTAACTGATATGAAGACCTTACTCTTTGCACTTATTGCGTATTTGTTTATCATTGTGTCCCATCATAGGAATCACGTTGAAGAAATCAGAGACATAAAATTATTACGAATTTTCTGTTAATTAATTTAAGCTCCCATCAGGATAATTTTTTCTGAACTGATTTCACTCTTGACATCACAGCATTTACCGACGCTACTGTGTTACCGACAACGGAAACATATGCTGAACTACTCTACCTGATATACGCAATCAGAATCTACTAATGGTTTATTAAAAGCACTAGTAAAATGCAAACAAATGAATTCTTACCTTTCTTCATCTTTTTTTTTCCTCTTTTTCTTTCCTTTTTCCCTCTTAATTTCTCTTTTTCTTTCTTTGATATTTTTTCATAAAATTTCAGAAAATTAAAGAAAAAACCACAAGGAATGCGTATTTGATTAAAAAAAAAAAAAAGGTTTATCCAAAAATGTGTTTTTCTATGTTGCTGGAATTTGATCGTGAAATAATTCTGTCAAACTTTATAAATGCATATTATTGAATAAATAAAATTAGTTACCTGAGTAAATATTCAAGAAATCCTAAGTAATCTAAAAATTATATATAGTATATCAAAGCAATTTATATATTAAATAAATTTTCTTAATATAGTTTTAAATTTTAAAAATGTTAATTGGAATAATGAGTTTTTTTTAATACACCTTTTTTAAATAATGCATTTATATGTTTAAAATAAACTACTTATCTGTGCTAGCTCGCGTGTTATTGTTTTGCGTCGTGTATTATTGATGGTGAATTGTGAATTTGACTGATATGTTTATAGAGATTTATGCTTATTCATTAGTAATAGTAGTTAATTGCTTGCTGCCATAAACAGACACTTTATTTTCCATACTGGTTTATCCAGGTAAGTCAATTGAATTTACAAGGGCGATATGCTAGGCCTACTGCCGCTAGTATCGCCATTGTTTTATTTTATATCGTGACATCTTATTGCTGGTAGACACCTTAGTGTGTCTACGGGATTTGCTAGTGGACCCTCAAAAGTCCACAGGATTATCTTTACCTGCTCGGAACACCTGAGCAATCTCTACTCTTTCTCCATCTGTGTCTTAACACATTTCTAAATTATTGTCATGGCAAAACTTCTGAATGAGGCCAAATTCGAGGAAGTATACAAGGAATTCCTCAGACTAGGAAAGCTGCTGAGTGATAATTGGCCAGGAAAAGTCAAGCTCTTTGACACATTTCCCACCACAGCAGTCACAGAGGAAAATATTGATGACATAAGTGAAGAGCCCATAACCATGATGCAATCGGATTTTGCACACTTCCCAAGTATGGAAGATGCTACATCTCAAGACAGCAGTTATCATACCTTGGAAACAGATACAGAGTTCCAATTAGTCAAAAAAAAAAGGAAAATCTCTACCAATATGGAAGAACCCAAAACAACAGGGATAGAAGCACCCAATGGTCTTAAAGAAAAGATACCACCAGTCATATTAAGGGATAAGGAAAAATGAATCCCTGTCTCATCAGCCCTCAGAGAACAAAACATCTCATTCTCATGGGCTAAATACTCAGATGAGGGAGTTAAAATACAACCCACTACTATCTCGGATTACAGACAGATGACCAGATTTATGGACAATGCTAACGTCCCATATCACACCTTCACGTTACCCAGCGAAAAGAACCTGAAGGTAGTTCTACGTGAGGTGGCTGAAAGTATCACTCCTGAAGATGTGACCACTGATCTCTCCAGACAGGGCCTGTCCCCAATTAAAGTGAGCAAAATGCTCAGATCAGATAAAAGACCAATGTCTTTGGTGCTGGTGGAAATAAACAACACACAAAAGCAGATCTATGAACTTACTATAGTATGCGGTCTCAAGATTTCAACTGAGCCTCTTAGGAAAAGAGCATCTGCAGGTCAGTGTCATAGATGCCAAAGGTTTGGACATGCCCAAAAATTATGTAAGGCAGCCTTCAGGTGCTTGAAGTGCGGCGGGGGACATCAGACCATCACATGCGCCAAACCACGCACAACTTCAGCATGCTGTGCAAACTGCAGAGGACCTCACCCCGCCAACTACAAGGAATGCCTTTCCAATCCAAAAAATCGAGGATCAACAAAATCTAATCTTGCTCCTCCACGCAACAACGTTTTAAGCAACCAAACCTCCAGTCCGGTCCGAAACACCTTGCCTTCTACCTCAAAGGAAGGAACAACTATGACCAAAACATATGCTAAGGCTGCAAGAACTAAGCCTCCTACATCTCTAGAGCTAGAAAGCTCCAACATAACATCCGTTTTAACAGCCTCACTTGCCACTGTGCTGCAAGAATTCAGCAACACATGCCCCTCAACATCTTCTAGAAAGAGATTCCTGCAAGGCACTCAAAACATTATAACAGCCATCTGTCATGAGTAATAAATTCAAACCAAAAGCTCTTAAGATAATCGCATGGAATGCAAATGGATTGATGAACAAGATTTTGGAACTTCAAGAATTTTCAACTCGTCTCAGTGCTGATATCATCTTGATTAGTGAAACACACCTAAGACCAGCTAATAACCCAAAAATCCGTGGATATACTATGTACGGAAACGACAGAATTGGCACAAGAGGTGGAGGCACATCCATATATATTAAGAGTTATTTGAATCATAATACAACATACCTTCAATGCTGGGAGTCTTAAGATCTATGCTGCTTAATACTCTCCAAGCATTCATCTACTGACAACAGATCTGGACTCCTTACTTGGTCCAAATGACTCCATAATAATAGCAGGAGATTTCAACTCAAAACACACAGCTTGGTACAGCTCATCAAATAACACCAAAGGCCACACACTTTTCAACTATGCAATGCTCAAATCTGTTGTTGTGACCGGCCCTACTGAGCCCACCCACTTCAACCCTTCGGGTGGCTCGGATGTGCTGGACATTGTCATCTTTAAAAATTTAAGATACCAATTCATATTGGAATCAGTCAACGAATTATCTTCTGACCACAGTCACATAGTGCTTAATCTAGGTTCATCAGATCAATTCTCTCCTCTGCACACATTCATACCATGGGACAAGTTATCCAAAGTTCTTCCCGATCATATTGGTCCGGTTCCCAATATCAGCAAAAAGGAAGAGATTGACACAGCAATAAATAACTTAACCATACAAATTCAGAAAGCAATAGAATCAGTCAGACAATCCACTGTCTTCCACCCAACAAACCGTATCCCTGAAGAAATAATGGATTTCTTCAGGGCAAAAAATAGAGCCAGGAAGAGATACCATAATACCAGAACCCCACAAGATAAAACAGTATTGAACAATTTAAACAGGCAGGTCCGAGAAGCTCTTCAGAAACACAGAAACCATCAATGGGAAACCAAATTGGCTAACATTAATACTGAAGATCATTCTGTATGGAAATTCTTAAGAGCAATCCGCACCAAAAAGCAACTCATACCCCCTATACAAACCAAGAAAGGGACAGTTCACAAAGATGAAGAGAAAGCCGAAGCGAAGCACTAGTAGATAATCTAGAATCTCAGTGCAATCCATCTTATACAAATCTACATATGAACCTTATGTACAAGATTCATCGTCATGTTAGGACAACCTTAAGACAGAACACTGTTAACTCCGAACATATCACTCCTACAAATCCGGCAGAAATGATAAATATCATCTCCCATCTAAACAATAATAAAGCTCAAGGACCGGATGGCATAACTAACAGAATATTAAAACTACTTCCAAGAAAGGCCATAGTCCATCTCGTCAACATTACAAATGCCATCTTTAGATTCCAGCATTTCCCTACTATATGGAAAACAGCCACAATCATACCACTGAAGAAGCCAGGAAAAAATGCTCACCTTCCTGAAAGCTACAGACCCATAAGCCTATTGTCCACCCTCGGAAAGGTGACAAAGAAAGTGATCCTCTCAAGATTCCAAGCAGAAACAGATAAGTTAGGAATTTTGCCTAATGAACAGTTCGGCTTCCTTAAGGCCCATAGTACTGCTCAACAAGTGCACCGGCTGATAGAAATCATTACTAAAAGTTTCAACTGGAAACTCAATACAGCTGCCATCTTCATCGACGCAAAGAAGGCGTTTGACAAAGTATGGCATCAAGGCCTTCTCTACAAACTGATAAAATTTAACTTTCCAGTCAAGTTAATAAAAATATTATATTCTTACCTGAAAGAAAGATTTATGCAGGTCAGGGTCGGCGAAACGGTTTCGACCAAACGCAGGATCTCGACAGGCGTACCTCAGGGATCTCTTCTGGCACCTCTCCTGTTTTCAATCTATGTAGCAGACATCCCTATGAACCCAAAAACAACATTCACTGCATTATATGCAGATGATGTTGCACTGATGGCAAGATCACTGAGCCCAAAACTGGCAACTAAAAGACTACAAACTAGCATACACACTTTAGAAAAGTGGAAGGCAAACTGGAGGATACAGGTTAACCCCCAGAAAAGCTCAGCTATATTGTTTACTAGAAAGAAAATCCATACCATGGAGGATATTTATTTATTGGGAGTAAAGATTCCATGGCAGACTGAAGTTAAATATCTTGGAGTGATTCTTGATAGTAAACTCCTATTCAGCAAACATATTAGTTACATTACCTCTAAGATATCCAACGTCTTAGCACAGCTCTTCCCTATGGTCAACAGACAAAGTAAACTGGACACGCAAACAAAATTAACAATTTACAAGATGGTAATTCGACCGGTTATCACTTACGCATCCCCAGCATGGAGCCACACCGCTAATTCAAACATTCTACAACTTCAGAGATTACAGAATAAGTGCCTGAGGATGATTCTGGATGCCGCTTGGTTTATAAGAAACACCCAGATCCATAGAGAAGTTAATATCCCTTATATCTCTTCCTTTCTCATAGATCTGGCTGAGAAGTTCTTTACCAAGACAAGTAACCATCTAAACCCGTTAATCAAGGAAGCCTCGGAATATAATGAAGCAGAAATCTACAAATTTAAAAGACCAAAGTCTATCTTAAGTTCAGCTGAACACAACTAACTTCACTGCCCTCAGAGGGCGAGCATATAGCTCACTAACATTCCATTCAAAGTTCTTTCATTACAAGACAAAGGGGAATATGAAAAGCAATTTTGCTTCACCCATCTAGCCAGAAATGTTAATGTTAAAAATGTATAACGTAATTTACTTCTAGTAAACAACGACGATGTAGATTTGCTTATTTTGTTTCCTCTTAATCATCTGCTTTCGGAGAAGGTATGCTGCATATGTGTAGCTATCGTATGAAAATTATACATATATATATTTTTTTCCCTTTCTGCAGTTACATTTTTCATTTGTAGGCTAAGACCAAGCATGGCACACTGCCTAAACTATCCATGAGCTGACGAAATGATGGAGATTGCAGAAATTAACAATTTTCTTACGTTTTTCGCTTACAAACAAACATTCGAAATTCCACGTACTGAATCAAAAAGGAAAAAAAAAGTAAAAAAGAAATAAATAACCCTGTATTAATAATCCAAATAAATAAATGCCTCTGTCACAAAGCGCCCTCTAGTTTCAGTCTACTCATGAAATGCACTCAGAAATACAGAAATTATTATTATTATATAAGGAATTGCATGAAGTAATTTGATAAAGACTTTTTTTTTTAATTTACAATGTTTATTGAAAATTCCTTTGCTACATTAGATAACAATTTCGAAAAATCTGTTTCAACACATATTTCTCAATAATCTCTTTCATTTGGTTTATTGTTATTTATTTATTAAACAAATAAGAATATTTATTTGTAATGTTATTTAATCAATAAATATAAATTATCATATTTAATTATTAAATAATGTGTTTTGTGATTTATTTAACTAATAAAATTTTCAATCGTACACCAATCAGAAGTTCATTATACTCTAGTTTAAGAATCTTCTTTTCGTGAGTTCGTTACGAAATGCCTTTCGTTGATTATAAACAACTTCTGCGTGTCTTCATTATCGTCTGCTTGATTTCCTGCTTGGCTCCATCGGCCAAGATGGCACTGCGATCCCAAGTCAACTCTTCCAAAGTTTACACTTGAAAGATCTCCCAAGTTAATCCCTGTTTTAATTAGGTGGATTAAAAGCTTACTTGCTTCTGTGTATTAGGTGCTATCCGGATTAGACTTGTTACTACTCTTAATAATATCTACTGACTTTAAATCGTTTCGCATCTCACTTCCGTGATTTTCTATAACGACTAGAAAATCTCATTTATACTACCAAACATCTTTAAAATCACCAAATAAACTGCAGAATCTATTTTGCTTTATATGATATCATTCATTAGTGAAATTACTTAGCCATTATGGTAGATGAGATTCATTTTCTGTATACTGGGGATACCTCTATCGGATTAATTTCGAAATAAGTCTTCATTCCACTTCTGTGACATATAGTTCAGTATTAATGACGAAAGTGGGTTGAATATCATATCAATCAAATGTTATACTGAAAGCAGTGAATACCGATAAAAATTAAAAACAAACTGACAGAATAAATACTTATCCCAGTTAACCTCTATAGGAATGGATGTAGGATCCATTACACTCACCTGATTTTTTTCAGTCACAGAAATCCTTGATTATGTTTCAGTTATAATCTAGAACCAATCCTCCATCACTCTCATACTTCCCCCTCAAAGTGTTGTTCTGATCTTATTTTTTTTTAATTCAGTGATGCTCTATATCCTTATGTTTTCCCCTCAACTTTCTTATATGATAAAGGTCATCAGCAGTGGAAAATACAGCACCTTAAGCGTCTACACCCTTCCAAGTATCCTTGGTTTCATAACTATAATGCTAAGATAAGGTGGTTAGTCCTATGCTTATAAGGCTACTTGTATATAAACTGTGAGTGTTCTCCTGGCCTGTGTGCAGGTGAAAAAAAAAACTTCTAACTCCGTATGAGACAGGCTAATTCACCTTCAGTTGAAAGCCAGGATAAAAGTTTTTAGTGTCCTAGACGGGATCCGAACCCAGGTCTTGCCACCAGAAGGTACATCGTAGAAACCGACTGAGCTACAGAAGCTCTATACGAGGAGGATAATAATGAAAAAGTGAGAAGAGATAAAGAGAGATATAAAATGTATAAAAGCTGGCTAAAATTCATGGAGAGTATGATAGTATAAGATATGCTGATATGAGATATTGAAAAAGAAAAAAAAATTGAAATTTGTTAAATACAAGATTCATTTTCTGGGGTACCGTGATATCATCACTCTTTGGCTGGAATAATAGGTGTTTGAACTCAGTCTTAGTACGAGAATTATATTTATGAAATCCTTTAATGGTGAGATAACCAGTCTCGCACGGAGGTGGAATGACTGTTTTTGAAAAACTCGGTTTATCATCCTAAATTAGAGAAAAACCAGCAATGAAACACGTGGATTGGTAGACAATAGAGAGTACCGTAGCAAAGTGGTACTGTAACCATTTAGTATACCCTTTTTGGAGTAAAGATACACATTCATTGTCACTGAGGATGTGAGAATTATTCATTGTCTTGTTTATCACATGATTGATTTAACACTTCAGTCGTATCCGACTCTTAATAACTTTGTAGACAAGTGTTCTTATCACACAAAGTGTTTCTGGTGAGATTTTTTACAAGATAGTTCACCATTGCTTTCCCCCCTCCTAATTTTATCCGTCTCAGACCTATAGGACGTAACTATTCATAATTATAATCGATATGTGTTCAGGGGACCGGTTTGCCTGTTCTGTTCTGAGGAATGACAAACCCGCGTTTCCTGCTGGAAAAAGCCCTCTACCCCTGCATGAGACTGGCTAACTCACCTTTAGTCGAAAGAGACCAGATAAAGGTTTCTCACGTCTTGGACGGGAATCGAATCCAGGTCTTTCCGACCATAGGGTTTTGTCTACACCGACTGAGCTATGGAGGCTCTGTTTAATGCATAAAAAATAGATTATAGAAATGATTTTTGAGAGTCAGTTCTGCATTTTATATTAGCAAAGCATTGTTGTCGTAAGAAGAGTTTAATAGTTTCAGATACAGGATTTAAACACATCCTAAAACCAAACACGAATTACGTTTTGTATGAATATCTAATGAAAGTATGTTTATGTTTATATTATGCCTCCTTAAACGTGCAATTTTATTGCCTCCTGTTAGCGGTAATTTGAATCAAGCCTGTAATGCCACCTTTGTTAATAGATGTAGTTCCAACATCGGTATTAATTCCACCAATAGCGTCGTAAATGTTAGTCCGGTCAAATTAATTACTCCCGTGAAATCTCCCTGCTTAACCTCCTTAATCGCTACCTCAGTTAAAGCATCGTGACACGTTGACGGATTATGCGAAGCATAATATTCGTGGGTCAAATATAAATGATGAACGTGAATAGCATGTGTTCATTTAAGAGTACGCTGCCTAGGAAAAAGAGTGGATGTTCTACAGCAGAGCGTCATTATTTGAGAGGTCATAATAAAAAGATAGAATGAAGAATATATGAAAAAATGAAAAAGAAAAAAAAGTACAAAATTGAAAGGGGGGATTGTATGAAAAGGGGAAAATGTTTTTTTGAAAAATCGAAAATAGATATAGAAGAATGATAGAAAGAAAACAAAACAGCAAGCAAATGTTTGCAAGATTGGTTAGCTGAGTGGTTATCGTATGTGCTGTGCAACCTAGCAAGTTGCAGGTTCGAATCCAGTACTGGATATGGATGCATGTTTGTGATTGTCTTCAGGTGGAAGATAAATAAACTTCTTGGAGTCTTGCAATTGTTTGAATAAGTTCCCTATTTGATCTCCAGAACAGGGTTTCGGGAATAGGTAAAATAAGTTCAAAAATATATAATTAATAAAAGAAGTTTGAATACAAAATCCTGAGCCCATTCAAGGTACAACCTTACGTGAGTAAGAACCACATAAAAATGAATGAAAAATAAAATTTTAAATTAAAGACAAAAGAAAATAAATATTGTAATTCATAGACAGAAATAAACATGAAAAGAGAAAATAAAGAAACAGTTTTAGCCTTATTTCTCATTATGTTTTTTAAGAAGTGAATAATCGGAAAGACCTGCTGTAGACACCAAACATGCAACTGCTTTTCATGTCACTTTAAAGCTTCTGTAACCATTATAATGTTCATGACACTGGGTGAAGAATGTCATCAACCTCCTACAAATATCAAGTGACCATTATACCAAGTAAAAGTATGTGGCAAAAGCGTTTATTTGTTCGGTTTATTGCGTCTACTCATCATCTTTTATCCGGAAGATAAACCCAGATTTCCAAGAGAAAACCAAACCATACAACTTGCGTGCGAAACATACTTTGCTTTAAATATATGGTTTTAAATAGTACTTTTCAAGTGAAAATGAATTAATGTGAATCCCCTACGTAAGCTTGTAAAAATATAGAACATTAGCGCCGTACATAGACAAAAAGGTAGATAATTTCGAAACTCTGTTCTGGAGACCAACATAGAACTTTTTCAAACTTCTTTAGACTTCCCTTAAGCAAAAATGTTCTTCTCCATCAGGTGATAAAATCATCTATTACCTAAATACGTACAGTCACAAACAACTATTCGTGTTGTTTGTGACCGAACCGTGACGTGTTAGTTAGAAAATGAAGACAATCTCTATTCAGTCAACAAAACCAGAACGATAACAGTTCTGCTCGACAATCTACATAGAAAAATGGATAATAGAAAAAAGAAGGAAAATAGAAATAATATAGAAATCGCAAAAATTTGAAAAAAAAAACTTTTCTATCTTAGTTTAGTTGGCAATGTCGAATTTCGTTTCTATTTCCGAAATAGCCACTGTTTAAAAAGTTAAATAATGGTTGGAGTGACCGAAGAAATAAAAGTGAAGGATTGGCAAAATTTAAGATAATGGAAGAATAAGTAGTGAAATAAAAGTAATTGTAGATGTGCAGTGAAACTATTCAATTCTGATGCGTCTTTCAGTTGCGTGAAAACGTTATTTAGAATAGAGATTAGCCATTTTCCTGGGTTTTATTCAAACAAAAGAAATATGTCATAAATAATTCAAATAAAACCATCTTTAGAATCTTAGATTATTAATGCAAATCTGATTCCGTAATAGTAATGCATTTATGCACTTAAGATCTATTCTAGTCACGAAAATATTTTTTTATTACCCTCCTTAGATAAAAGCCAATTTTATTGGTTCTTCCATTTTGCGTGATCAGGTTACATCAGCAATTCGATTAATCTTCGCAATTTCCATTCTAACTATGCATATGCAATTTTATTCTAACTCTATTGTTATCCGACAGATGGCAGTCAAATTATAATTTCACGGTATTCAGTTAAACTTGAATTATATGTAAAATATTATGTAGTTCATCAAATCTGTGTCAAAAATATTGGTTCTGAAAATGTATATCAGACTTACATTTTTCTAATCATTCTTCGGATAATTTTAACAGGATGACACAGGATAAAAAATAACCTTATTTATAGGTCATAAGCATGAATATCTGTGAGGAAAAGCAACAACAAATAAATAATATGTTACTTTGTATTGAATTCATACACATCATAGTGTTCTGTTTTCCTAATGATGCTGATCTGAACTGGTTAGCATATTTCTGACTGCACCTGAAATGTCCCAGACCTCTACATTCCAACTGAATTTATGGCATTATTAAAAATAAATAAATAAATAAATTATTATTATTATTATTATTATTATATCATAAAATTATTATTATAATTATAATAATAATTATATGATATAATAAAATGATATAAATTATTATATGGTATCATATCATATAATAATATGATATGATATATCAATGGCTGCAAGATAAAATAGTAAAACTGATATTCTGGGAATAACCTGCACTTATGCAGGCAGCACGGACACAACACAAAATATTTAAGATGAAACACTTATGCCACTACACAGTCATGTTAAAATATTACTACACCCCAACCTATAGAGTAACCAGAATAACATATAAGATAAGAAGACCACAGTCAACAAACTACATAACATATAAGTACAACAATCACCACGGCAAAGTCATCCGAAACTTCAATGTACCTGAAATGATAAACAAACTGCCGTTCGACGACAGAAACCTTGGGAGGTATAGAGAGAATGAAAATTAGAGAAATGCCTGTTACTCTCTCTCTCTCTCTCTCTCTCTCTCTCTCTCTCTCTCTCTCTCTCTCTCTCTCTCTCTCTCTCTCTCTCTCTCTCTCTCCCCTCACACACACACACACACACACACACACAAAACCTATGAGAAACTCCTCTCAAAAAACACCACTACAAGGACACAAACAAACACACCACATCCAAATCCAACCCTACTTGCAAAAAAAAGTTAAACAGTGAAACAACAGTTTCTTTCAAACACGTACCAAGACACAGTAAAATCAATACTCGGATTGCCACCGGTATAGTAATATAACCACAAAACCACCACCATCTGTTATCTTCTTCAGATAAGCTCTGCAAAGCTGTGAGGAAGAATCAGAAATGCCTCCCAAAGAAAAGAAATAAAGAAAATTATTATTATTATTATTACAGGAACTAAAAGAAGCAATCCTACAACTAAAACCAAAGACTACTCCAGGAATAGACAAAATAAAACTCACAGACCTTATAACACACTTTGAACAAATAAATCCAATACTTTTGAAACTCGTGAACATAATATTCGACACAGGCATTATTCCACAACAACTAAAAACTGCAGTAATTACGCCAATATACAAATAAAGCAAAAGAAACGATACTCAGAACTATAGACCAATAGCTACACTACCAGTCATCTCACAAATTCTAGAAAAAATAACACACATCAGACTACAGAAGTACAACGTCATATCACAAATGCAATACGGCTTTCAGGAAACAAAAAAGCACCATTACTTTATTAGAAGACATCGCCGACACAATAAACAAAGCACTCGACAAAAAGAAGTACGCCGTTCCTTATACTGCTGGACCTAACCAAAGCACTTGAAACACTTGAACATGACATACTACTCACCAAACTATACTCAATAGGTATAAGAGGAACACTGCATACATGGTTCAAGAACTACCTCTCAAACAGAACAAAAGTAACAAAAGTAGGTACATGTCACAGTCGGAGTATACAAGTAAAACACGGTGTACCTCAAGGTGCCATATTATCACCCACTCTATTCAACATATACATTAACGATATGCATAACATATCCATAACAAGTCAAAGATTTTAATTTTTGAAATCTTTGACAATTCTAATCAACGGCACCAAAACACAAATGTTGATAATACACAACCCAAGAATCATACGCCCCGCATCACTGTCGATACATTGTCACACATACCGCTGCATTAACAACACAAATACCTGCCAATGTTCCGAAATCAAATCTGTAACACACGCAAAATACCTCGATTTCTATATAGATTCCCACCTTAAATGGACAAAACATATAGAATACCTACACATCAAACTCCGGTTCATCGCAGCAAAACTCTTCCAAGTTAAAGACATTATTCCATCCAACATACAAAAAACTCCTATATCTGCGAATCCCTACTCAGATACGAAATGAGAGTCTATGCAAATACATGAAACAGCCACGTAACAAAATTAGAAACATTACACAGGAAAATCGTTTCAACAGTGATCTGGACACCTTACACGCAACAACCGACATCCGACAAGCACATGGCGATACACAGAATTCTGGGCATTAAAAACCTGAAACTGAAACACTACATGACATTAACAAGGCATTACTTCAACATCACCTATCAAACCAACAGAGACGCATATCGTATAACACGACATACAACAACTCTCTACATCCCCAAACCCTTTAACAACTCCTACGGTTCTTTTGTGAGATCACATCAGATACCCACGCAATTCAACAACCTACCAAGAAAGTAAAAACACAAAGATAACTACAGAACATTAAAACACGAACTCCGGGAAATATACCAACAAAGTTAAGATACCATTAACACTAATATACACATCACAAATCACTAGCATCCATGCCTACATCCCATAAATAAATAGTAGCAACAACACAAATAGTGAAGGCTAAATCCCACTCTCTTCATAAAAGCTAACCCAAGCTTCGAAGCAGGTGGAATTAACTTGCCTCGCTCATCTACAAATAATCCTTGTAAAGAAATGCAGAAATTTGTTTGTATAATCACTCGTTCTCAAATTATTATTATTATTATTATTATTATTATTATTAAAAATTGAACACATTACTATTTTGTTGCATATAGAACACGTGCAACAAAAAGAAAAAAAAAAGAACTTCAAATTGAGGGAATAACGAAAGAAAATACGGAAGACTTAGCAACATGATGCAACTGATCGGCAGCAAAATTGAAATTCAAATCGCAACCACAGATACACCTATATCAACCGAGACCAACAAAAAAATAAAGAGAGACCGCCACCAATCATCGCTCGTTTTACCAACAGAAATCTGAGAGACTCCATTCTCACAGCAAGCAAGAAAATAAGGCCGACAACAACGATCCTAACTGATAAGAAACTCCCAACACCGACCTATATAACGGAACACTGGACTCCATACTTCACAAATCTTCTATACCAAGCAAGGAAGATAAAAGCAGAGAAAAACTACAAGTTCCTGTGGACAAGGAATTCCCAGATATTTTTGAGAAAGAATGAAAACACTCCAGTATACATAATTACAAGTGAATCCGGCTTACACAGCCTACCAATATAAAACACTAACTTTTCACATCCTTAAGAATAAGATCAGAACTCATTTAAAAACTATATAATGGAGATCTCAAACATAGGCGAACATATTCAGTCAGACAACATAAAATTCAAGGTCTTTGACTCTTTGAAGAAATGGTCAGACAACATTTCCACCAACACCAACTTCACTACCATGCACACAAACATAAGAAGTATAAAAAAACACTGGCATACATTGAAAACACAGCTCAATTATACCATGATGAACATAGATGCGCTAATACTGATGAAGTTGCAATAAACGACACAGAAATTTACGCATACAACATAAATAATTATCAAACCTACAACTTATGCAGACCAAACAAAAGAGGAGGTGGAATTGTGGCATTTATCGAAGAAAAATACAATGTGACAGAAAAACAAACTCACTTCGAACATGCGGAAACACTAATTTTGGAAATCACAAATAGCCACAATAGTATCAAATACACAATAAACACAATATACAGACCCCCAGATAATAATACACTCAGTTTTCTTCACGAGTTAGAAACATGGCTAAGCGGCATCGAACCGCGTACAGAACACAGGCTCATCCTAATAGGAGACATTAACATAAATACTCTTGACCACGCTTCTTCAACTACTAACACATATCTTGATATACTAAGTTAGTACAACATAAACATACCATTAACTCCCCAACAAGAGAAGAAATACTCAATAACTCACTAACGCAATGATGCATTGATCATATCAACATACAGGCTCCCATCCATACATATACATCATCAATAATTAACGTAAAAATTGCCGATCACTACTTTTTCTCAACTTCGTTTTATTACGTTTCCTATCCCCCCCCTTCCACCACCACAAAAGACGACAAAACTCGATCTTACTAAAGAGCATTCTCGATAACCAAGTAAAAATACAGACTGGAATTCCCTACTTAAAAATAAACGATCCCGTAACATTATACGAGAATTTTCAACTAAAGTTCACAGGAATATACAAAAAAGCAATAAAACCTGCACAAACGAGACGACAAACAGACATCAATCCATGGATAAATGACGACATACTAAATACTATTAATGAAAAAGAAAATCTATGGAAAAAACTTAAAAAGTCACCCAGTAACACACATTTATAAACCTTATACAAAAACACAAGAAATAAACTAACAATAAAAATTCATGGAATATAACAACATTAAGCAAACATTGGCTACACACACCGAATTAGTAATCCGAAAAAAGAAAACTTCAGCACAAGATTTTATTGCAAAAAAAGCTTCGGTCAGGACACAAATCAAGAGGAACTAGCAGATTCATTCAACCATGCTTTCACAAACAACATCACACAACTCAAAAAAGACAAACTACCAACGATCAACAAAAAACTACCGACACAAAGTCAACAACAAACGATGTATTTTCCACACGTAACAAAACAGGAACTGAAAGAAGCAATCCTACAAATAAAACCAAAGACCACTCCTGGAATAGACAAAACAAGACTCACAGACCTTATAACACACTTTGAACAAATAAATCCAATACTTTTGAAACTGGTGAACATAATATTCGACACAGCCATTATTCCACAACAACTAAAAACTGCAGTAATTACGCTAATATACAAACACGGCAAACGAAACGATACTCAAAACTACAGACCAATATAGCTATACTACCAGTAATCTCAAAAATTCTAGAAAAAATAACACACACTAGGCTACAGAACTATTTACAGAAGTACAACATCATCTCACAAAACCAATACGGCTTTCAGAAAACAAAAAGCACCATTACTTTATTAGAAGACATCGCCGACACAATAAACAAAGCTCTCGACAAAAACAAGTACGCCGTCCTTATACTGCTGGACCTAACCAAAGCACTTGAAACACTTGAACATGACATACTACTCACCAAACTATACACAATAGGTATAAGAGGAACACTGCATACATGGTTCAACAACTACCTCTCAAACAGAACACAAGTAAAAAAAAATAGGTACCAGTCGCAGTCGAAGTATACAAAAAAAAAAAAAAAAAAAACCACGGTGTACCTCAAGGTGCCATATTATCACCCACTCTATTCAACATATACATTAACGATGTTCATAACATATCCATAAGAAGTCAAATATTTCAATACGCCGATGACACTGCACTACTAGCAATCCACACAGACATTAACACAGCTCTCTGCAAAGCACAACAAGACCTAAACGAAATCACAACATACTTCCACCAAAACGCAATTCTAATCAACGCCACAAAACACAGATGTTGATAATACACAACCCAAGAATCGTACGCCCCGCATCACTATCGATACATTGTCACACATACCGCTGCATTAACAACAAAAATATCTGCCAATGTTCCGAAATCAAACTTGTAACACACGCAAAATACCTCGATCTCTATATAGATTCCCGCCTTAAATGGACGAAACATAAGAGAGAGAATACCTACACACCAAACTCAGGATCATCGCAGCAAAACTCTTCCAAGTTAAAGATATTATTCCACCCAACATAAAAAAACTCCTATATCACGGTATCTGCGAATCCCTACTCAGATACGAAATAAAAGTCTATGCAAATACATCAAACAGCCACCTAACAAAATTAGAAACACTACACAGGATAATCGTGTCAACAGTGATCTGGACACCTTACACGCAACAAGCACATGGCGATACACAGAATTCTGAGCATTAAAAACCTGAAACACTACATGCCATTAGCAAGGAATTACTTCACATCACCTATCGAAACAACAGAGACACATATCGTATAACACGACGTACAACAACTCTCTACATCCCCACACCCTTCAACAACTCACACGGTTCTTTTGTGAGATCTCATTAGATACCCACGCAATTCAACTACCTACCAAGAAAGTTTAAACACGTAGATAACTACAGAACATTAAAAAACGAACTCTGGAAAATATACCAACAAAGTTAAGAAACCATTAACACTAATATACACATCACAAATCACTAGCATCCAATGCCGACATTCCATACATAAACAGTAGCAACAACACAAATAATGAAGGCTAAATCCCACTCGCTTCATAAAAGTTAACCCAAGCTTCGAAGTAGGTTGGATTAACTTGTCTCACTCATCTACAAGTAATCCTTGTAAGCAAATGCAGAAATTTGTTTGTATAATCACTCTTTCTCAAACTTTAAAAAATGAAAAAAAATAAAAAATTATACAAAAAATTCTGTGTAATCTTCATTGTTAATATTAGAAGAACATGTGTTGTAAAGACATAATATAAAGGCAAAAAAGTATTATTAAAACGTTTTATTGAAATCCAATGTAAGAATTGCAGCACTTAGTGCTGAACTCTGTAAAATTATAAGGTGCAATGTCACACAAGATGTTTATTGTATCTATAAATATTTTAGCAATCAATAAAATAAATACATATGATATGGTTGGTTGATTGTTATTATTGTCATTATTATTATTATTATTATTATTATTATTATTATTATTATTATTATTATTATTATTATTATTATTATTATTATTATTATTATTATTATTATTATTATTATTATTATTATTATTATCAAAGTTGGAATAGCCATACAAACTATCTACACACCAAGCTTATGATAATAGCATGCAAACTATACCGATTAAAAGACATAGTCCCAACACACATAAAAATACTAAACTATAAAGCATTATGTGAAAACATTTTAAGATATGCAATCACATCATATGCATTCTGTGCAGACTACAGACTTTACAGGTGTTACAATGGTTGCAAGATAAAATGCAAGAACTGATATTCTGGTAACAACCCGCACTTATGCTGGAAGCACTGACGCACTTTGTCAATATTGATGTATGGTTTTGAGTTCCTATTATTTTGTAATCTCTTTAACGTAATACTAAACGCACTCTCGCTTTTCTTTTCAATAAAAAAAGAACCATAGCTGAAATACTGGAAGAATCTCTAGATAATGAACGTTGGCATACCTTTAATACATACTGTGAATCTCAAGCAGCCAGAATACAATATAATAACAAAGTAAATCTTATAAGAAAATTTGAAACGTTATTAAAAGAGATTACAAAATAATAGGAACTCAAAACCACACATCATTATTGACAAAGTCGTTATCAACAAATCCTCCTATATACTTTCAGATGTAGAAAAAAGCATCCTTAGTAAAGGTCTAAACTTCATTCCTTCCCCAAAATTAATACCAAAGGAGACACTACTTACAAAAATAGAAAAAGCTGCTTCTTTTCTCCCTCCACAAGATGCAAACCTTCTACGTATTGAATCAATCTTTATTATCAATAACGCAAAACCACCTGCAGACAACATTACTTCAACTGAACGCAAAGCTATTAAAAGTTTAAAAAACAACAGAGATATAATCATCCTCCCTGCAGATAAAGGAAATGCAACAGTCATCCTGAACTCCGAAGATTACATGAATAAAATGATAGAATTACTACATAATGATACCTACTCAATACTTGAGAGAGATCCAACTCGTGAACTTCAAAATCGTACAAACAACTTATTAAAAACAACAGCTGGATTATCCCTAAACGTCCGTTTATCTCTACGCTCTCTCCATCCGTTAATTCCTCGCATATATGGTGTTCCTAAAATCCATAAAGAGAACACCCCATTACGCCCAATTGTAGAAGGTATCGATTCTCCTACATACAATCTTTCAAAATACCTTGCCAAATACCTCAAAAGTTTTTCAGGGAAATCACCTTCCTTTATCAAGAACACTACAGAATTTGTTACATACATCAAAGATATTACAGTTGATGAAAATGACATCATGGCTAGCTTGGACATAACTTCTTTGTTCACTAATGTCCCAACAGATGAAGTCCTAACATTACTCAAGGAAAAGTTATCCAAAAAAATGTTAGCCTTGCTTACACATTGCATCAGGTCCGGTTACTTCAAATTTCAAGATAATATATGCAAACAAAATCATGGACTGGCTATGGGTAATCCTTTATCTCCGGTTCTTGCAAATATTTACTTAGAAGATTTTGAAACCAAGCCTATCTTTTCCTTTATTTTAATACCTAAAGTTTGGAAACGTTATGTGGATGATGTCTTCATTGTTTGGAGCCATGGACATGAATCCCTTATGGTTTTCCTCGAACATCTCAATAGCCGACATCAAAGTATTAAGTTTACTGCTGAGCTTGAAACGGATAATTCCTTGCCTTTTCTTGATGTCAAACTGACTCGCTCTTCTGGTAAACTAAAAATATCGATATATAGAAAACCCACACATACCAACAGATATCTGCACAGTTAGTCCCATCATTTCCCTCCTCATAAGCTTGGAATAATTTCCACCTTGGGACATAGAGCCCGTTCTCTTCTTGATGATCCAAATGAACTGCTTACAGAAATAAACCATCTGAAAACTTCTTTCGAAGTTAATGGATATTCCAAGAAAATCATTAACAAATTCCTTCTTAATCGTCCCAGACATCACTCAGAAGAAACAAATAGATTCAAAAGCAATATATCTATTCCTTACATAAGTACTGTTTCACATAAATTAGCAAAAGTTCTAAAAAAATACAATATCAGAACCTTGTTCGCTCCACTTCCAAAGATCCGTTCCTTAATTAGCCACCCAAAACCTTGTCATCATCAACTCAAATATCCTGGCGTATATAAAATATTATGTGACTGCGATATTCCTTATTTCGGGCAGACAGACAAATCTGTCGAAATGCGTATGGAAGAACACATGAGGGACATTACTTACTAGACACAGCGAGTCAGTGCTTTATCAAGTCATATCCTTTTCTCGGCTAATCCTAATGATGATAACCAAAGTCACAAAGTCTGCTGGGAAAAATCTACAAACATCTTCCGTTGCAGTGACGAAATAGAGAGAAAAATTGTGGAATCGAGAGAAATCATCTTCAATCCTGTTCATCTAAATAACAACTTAAGCTACAACCTCCCAGATAGTCATTCAGCTTAATCATGTACTGGCGTTCACGTGATGCAGCAAGCACGCACTCTCCCAACAATGCAACAAATGAAAGAATAGCTTCAAATACAACTACAACGTTTTCATGCTA
The DNA here is from genome assembly GCF_054136105.1 of Typopeltis vanoorti. Taxonomy (NCBI): domain Eukaryota; kingdom Metazoa; phylum Arthropoda; class Arachnida; order Uropygi; family Thelyphonidae; genus Typopeltis; species Typopeltis vanoorti. The sequence goes on from NC_143551.1 coordinate 29,936,637, forward strand.
ATTATGTATAAAGACTGTCTATGCTGTTCATAGTCTTTTAACCCTCAATGTTTAGTGTTTTTTCTTTTATAATGTCACCTGAAGAAGGCTGTTACAGGCCGAAACTAGTAGTGTGTTTATATTAAAACCTTTTTAATTAAATCTCGGTTCTAGTCATTCAATTTTTTTCATAAAACTATGTATGTTAACCGAGTCAATGATCATTCTGTCATATATATATATATATACAGTATATATATATATATATATATATATATATATATATATATATATATATATATATATATATATATATATATACAAACACACACACACACACGTGTATATATATAATTATTACTATCTATGTATGCAATTTATTTGAGACATAATAAAAAAAATTTAATTATTATTATTATTATGTGATAATATCATTAATATAATATTATTATATAACATGAAGAAAATAATGTAATGAAACATTATTATTATTAAAAAATTATGTAAATAATGAGTTTACATTATACGTTTGTGATAATTAGGAAATATAATATTTTAATTTCATATGTGTAAATAATGTTGTATAATCACTCTTTCTCAAACTCTGATAAAAAAAAAATTTTTTAAAAAGTAAATTACAACATGTAATATTATTTAACTCGTGTAACTCTGAACTATATAACTGTAAATTATTACTGTGATAATTATTTTAAAAAATACCAAAAAAAAACTGTTATCATCATTATTATTGAAATCTCATTATACGTAGCACTTAGTGCTGAACCTTGTAAAATAATATACTGAATGTTAATCAAGATGATTATTGTATACATGGATATGTAAATATTTGAGAGATCAATAAAAAATATTATTCTTTTAAAAAATTATTATTATTATTATTATTATTATTATTATTATTATTATTATTATTATTATTATTATTATTATTATTATTATTGAAAAATCTTTAGTTGATATTATCTATATATTATTTGCAGTAATCAGAGGAAATCATATCTTAGATTCATGTTATCCCGGATGAATTAAGAAACAATATTATCTACATGTGATGTTAACATAATGTGGTAATATATAAGAAGTCGGGGGTTAATATTTAAGCAATTGGTTTTGAGAGATAAATCGTTAATCAACCTTAATACATGAAGTCCTAGAAACAGTAAGGCATAATTCGAAAGCGAGGAAGGAAATTTAATTTAATCTGATGGGTGTAATCCAAATATCTCCATGGTTTATAGTAGCATGGGAAAATTTTAATCACGCAATAAGGAGAAAATACAACCACGAATGGACTGCTCAACAAACGGCAGGGCCCATCCAAGATAGTACTGGTAGAGAGAGAGAGAGAGAGAGAAGAGACTTATAGTACATTAGTCCTGGTGCCACGGTTGGAGTAAGGATTTGATAATATAGAAACCTGTTCTAGAGACCAAATCTAGAACGTTCTTCAAACCGCTTCAGGATTTCAGTAAACAGAGATGGATGAAACGCCGAGTTTCGGGGAGTCAAAAGGCACCTTCATTTGAAAATTCTTTATAAAGATTCTTCGTGTCCTAGATGGGATTCGAGCTCACGTATATCAAACCAAACGACATGACATCGTCGATACTGACTAAACTACAGAGGTTTGGTTAAAAAACATACTTCACATACATCACTTATTTACATACGAGGGCGGTCTGAAAAGTTTTCGGCCTTACCCATAGATTGGCAACACTATTGGTAAGATTTTATTTAAGTTGGTACATTTGTCGTAAGCATCCATGTGAAATTGCAAGTCATTCTATCAAGTAGTTTGTTTTATGTGGCTGTCTGAAGCAAAAGTGTTGTCTGTATCCTCCCTTGAAATGGATAAAACTGAGTATAGTGCGGTTATAAAATTCTTTATAAAAGAAAGTATAACGCCAAAAAAAATTCATTTGAAGTTCATAAAAGTTTATGGACACTCTTCTCCTTCGTTTTCGACAATTAAGAAATGGGCTGCAGAGTTTAAACGTGGCCGTACCAGCCTTGAAGATGATCCAAGTGAAGGACGTTCAAAAAGTGTAACAACACCAGAAATCATTGATCAAATGCACGATATGGTATTGGATGACCGGCGAGTCAAAGTGCGTGAAATATCTGAGACTATAGGCATTTCAAAAGAATGGGTATGACATATTTTGCATGAAGAATTGCAAAGAAAAAGCTTTGCTCAAGATGTGTGCCGAGCTAGCTCACAGCAGATCAAAAACGCACTCGAATGAAAATCTCTGAACGGTGCTTGGAGTGTTTTAAAAAGAATAAAGCTGATTTTATGCGTCGATTTATTATTAGGGATGAGACTTGGATTCACCATTACACACCAGAATCCAAACAGCAGTCAAAACAGTGAACAGAAGCCGGTTGTTCAGCGCCAAAGAACATAAAGTCGGTTCCATCAGCAGGAAAGGTCATGACATTGGTGTTTTGGGATGCTAAAGGCATTTTGCTTATTAAGTATATTGAAAGGGTAAAACGATAACTGGGGAATATTATTCCAATCTTTTAACCAGACTGGACGACAAAATTCGTGGAAAAGACCCTGTTTGAAGAAGAAAAAATTCATCTTTCATCGAGATAATGCAACTGCCCACAAAAGTGTTTTGCCAATGGGAAAATTAAGGGATCTGCACTATGAACATCCACGCTATTCCCGATTTGGCTCCCTCTGACTTCTATCTCTTCCCAAAACTAAAACTCTTTCTCGCTGGTCAGTGTTTTTCTTCGAATGAAGAGGTGATTGCAGTTGTAGATGGGTATTTTACAGATCTTAATGAGAACCACTACAGGGACTGGATAATGGCGCTGGAGCATCGCTTGAATAATTGTATTTGTCTTAACGGAGATTATGTTGAAAAATAAAAATAATTTTGAAATTATAAATTTTTTTCATTGTAAGGTGAGAACGTTTCAGACTACCCTCGTATATTATGTTTGTCATTTATTTATATCAAATATAGGATTAAATTAAAGTAATTAAAATTCAAGTAACAGTAATCAATATTAGCTTTATTTAAATTTAAAAAATAAACATTTTGATTCTTTTTGTATTTATTTATTTACTTAACAAATCTCATTAATTCTTGTGTTGCAAATAACCAATTTCAATAGTAATTCTGAAAATATATGCATGATTTTTTATAAATATATAATTAAAATACAATATTTTAGAGGCATTTTCAATATTTATTAATAGTTAATGTTAGCAATGAATTTGTTCTTCGAAAAACAATTCGAGATGATCTTCATATAAATATGCTGCACAGCCTACCATATGTGTATTACAGGAAAATAACCTTTAAAGGGGAATTGTTTAGTTTACTCATTTTTAGAGTTTTACATATACGTAATAAAATGCTAAATAAAAAAAAGAGGAGTTATTAAAAAAATGCATTCAAATGATGAGGTCCTAGATATAAAAAGGTATACAAATAAAAGAATTTTTTCACCTTTGCAATTCAAAGTTATTTAAAGTTAGAAAGTTGCGAGCACATCATTCACCTTTTCTCTGTTATCCCGCAGACAAAAACCCTAATTCCCATGATATATTGTATCTTGAAAATTCATCCCTACTTTACAATGCGCCCCTTATGGTAATTCACACGCGATGTTTATTAATTTGAAAGCAGCTGTGCCCAACTTACAAGCTGGCACAATTATTTATCAACACTTTTTTTTCAGTCTTTCCACATAACAGCAAGATGATGTATCGCCCGTCTGCATCTTCTGAAGGTTTAAGTGATACATTGTCTTCACATAACCTTGGCGTAGCGAGTAAGTCTACGTTCCAAACGACGAAAACCGTCCGTTAGAGGACTGTATATGAATTTCTGGTGAAAAAACTTGACTGCATAAATAATTAGATGAGTAAAAAAAAAAACCTCATTAATTTTTAAATATTTTAAAAGTCCAACATCTCCCTTGAGGTTTGATATTTATTTCTGTTCAAAAATCGGCGATGATTTTGATGAAGGATATCTGTTCTTGCATTTTTCCAGTTTCTAAGGCAGTACCCGAATCCCCCCCCCCTTTTTTTTTTTCTTTTTAGATTTATGCCAAGTACAATGCAGAAGATAGCGATTTACAAAATGACGGTGTAATGTTGAGCGGCTTTTCCTCCGTCTCTAACACATATGGCGATGTCCTTGGAGAAGTTTTCAACGCTTCCAATATCTCATGTCTAAGGTCTAAAGATATCGCCAAAAGATGCACTTTCTTACTCTTCAAATTTCGCTTCACCGATTTTTTTGCCAACTTCACAACTGTCTTTGGCAGGAAATTTATAACCTCATACCATGCGTTAAGTTTTGTCTTTTTTACTCCTAAGAAAATTCAAAAAAAAATGTTAGAAATATACAACGTTCGCTTGAGTAAATATGGGTACAGCTTACCATCAGTAGGTGGCGAAATGCTAGAGAGGATTTTAAAGCGTGCAGAATATTGTTCACACCGAAATATTTCCATAGGCTAACCATTAAAAAAAATGTATTAAAATTCAAAGTCAAACCTTATATTTGCAGGAGAATATAAAGTCAAAACTTTATATTCTATAAAATACTTTGTATGGAGATGGGCCGATTTATTAAAATTAAAATAATATTAAAATATTCTAAAAATGGAAATGTTAAGACCACAATGATATTTTAAAAAATTCTTGCTCTAAAATAAAGGTTTATTTTTAATTGCTTGATTATTTTAAAAAAGTTTTAACCTTTTATGTTGAAGTATGTAAAAAATTCGAAGTATGATTCGAGATAAAGCAATAGTGGTTGTCGTTTATAATATTTCTCGTCGGTGTGTCGTATCAAAACACCAATTTTTTTTTTTGAGATTTTTCCAATATTTCAAGTCTTATATTAGTTTAATTTTTTTCGTGTCCAGATTTAGAATTCTACGTATTGATTTGTTTGTTTTTGATTTTAGAAAACTATCCTTTCCATGTTAAATAATATGAAAATAAAAGTACCTATTGTTTCGAACTCAATAACATAACATAAAAATAGGAAACAAACAAATCATATAGCTTGGTGAATAGCTGATATCACTCTTTAATTTCCAAAGGAATCGATAAATAAATATAAAAACTATGCGCAAGAGGAAATCATGCATGAAATGTACGAGCAAAAAGTAGTCAGCAGAGAAAATGGTAAACGTAAACAGACTACAGATCATAGCCGATACAAGAAAAAAAAAGTAAGTTTGTTCCGACAAATGTAATTCACATTTTAGGAAATGGGAGCCTATAAACATCGTCTACGATGGTAATGCTGTCACCCAGAAAAAAAGTTGCTTTATATATATTAAACATGTAAACCTTGTTCATTGAACATGCTTAAGATAAGGAAATAGATACTGTCGAAATTTTAAGGAGCGCCACCGTGTGGCAGTCGAAGATGAAAGTACACAAAGTCGAAGATGAAAGTACACAAAGTTTGAATCGCGTCTTGAATGAAAAACGGAATTTTTGTGTTTTGTTTTCATGTTAAAATTTTAGAATTAAATCTATTTTTCTCCCTAATTTCCTGTAAGCCAAATTGTGTTTCATTTATTCAAAATAGAATAAAGTGGGCGAAGAACAAGGCATACAATTAATAGTTAAAATGTAATATACTGGCCTTAATTGTCTAGTCTGAAATTTCAAGCCAGTCTCACTCCCGAAATATTGCTGTGCAATATGACGCATGCAAATCATACTGCTGCTTCCATCTAAAAGCCCCAGGTGGGATTTCAGATTAGTGGTAATTTACAGAGCCGTATGACTAGTAATCCTTAATCGTCTAAAAAGAGAAAAAAAAACATTCAAATGGCTCAGTCCACACACTCAACTGTTTATTTTGTCAAGAATGAAAAAAGAATTTAGATAAAAAAAAACATTCATTTTAGATTTGCTTTGTGTTAGGATAAACCAAATGAATCTTCAAAAAAAAATTATATTCTTGTTTAAATCATTTATCCAAATATAAGCAAAAAGTTTGCGCGTGAAATATCATCACGACTAGGCTATTTGTATGTGTAGAGGTTCATGGTCCGCGCGGTTAGCCTAGTGGCTTTTCGCTTTGTAACCATATTCCTTGGGAAGGAGTGTCCTAGGTTCGATTCCCGTCGACGACGTGAGGAGATGAAGGATCTTCCTCAGCCATAGCCAAGTTAGCCGGTCTTGGGCGTGGACAGCAGGGTTTTTTCTGCAAGTTTATCTGGGGGTTTTCATCCCGCAAGCAGGCAAACCGGACCAGTGAACACACACAGGCTACAGTCATAGAAATACGGCAAGGAAGGCAACAGAAAACCACCTTGCGTCACTCTCCCTAGTAATCAGCTGCAACACTCTCAAAGAGAGGAAGTCACAGGATCAGATCAGAGGCTCATGTATTGCTATGCATTATGAGAAGGATACCTACCCAAACTGCATTCGACCTTCATTGTGGTCTCATCAGTGGGAACAAGACCCCCCTAAGAGATACCAAAGTTGAATTAATGCAAAATTTTCATATTATCAATATGCAACTAGTAAAATGGTGTATCATCTTATTATTAAAATAGTCTGGATCAAAAAGTTGTAGAGATAATGGTATAGAGTAAACTAGGTCAGAAATTGGCCCACTTTATTTGGACATAAACATTATAAAGGATTTAACAAAATAAGAAATAAGATACATAATTTAAAAAGAAATCATATAATTTAATGTTTAAATAATTAAATTTATCAGGTGATTAAAAATAAAATTTTAATTTAATTAAACTTTTAATTAAAATTAAAATATTAAATTTAAATTTAAATTTAAATTTATCATTAAGTAAAATTAAATTTATCATTTACGTTTTTGCAAAAACTTTTATTTTTACAGTTTTTAAAACTTTTTAAATTTAAAAAACTTTTCATTTTTTAAAATTTAAAACAAACTTAACAGTAAAGCTAAAGGAAACAATTAAGTCTCATTTAGCTTTAGTGCGTGTGGTATAAAAACCTAGGTCAGAAACTGACCTAATTTGTTCTAACATACGAACTCAAAGAATATAAAGGACTTAACAAAATATCAAATTACATAAATCATTTATTTAAAAAAAACTTTAAATTTATTTTTTTTTTAAAAAAAAAAAAAAAGAGGGGCTTTCTTTGGTTTGTATTAGAATAAAATAGGTCAGGAATTGTCATAACAGAATCGTTGAAAAATCCATGAATATTCTCAAAACATCGATATGTTAAATACTTTCCTGAAAAACTTGAAGTTTTAAGCCAAGAGATTCAAAAATTCTTTCCTAAAAGAAACATTGAAAATACCGAACGTTAACAACAGCATTGCTGGAAGCGTTGAAGATATCATCAATAGCCTTGACCCTTTTTCGGAGCCATTGCACGTGGCTGAATAAACGCACTTTTGAAACTCTTTGTATACTCCACAGGCTTTTTCAATAGTTACTTTGACAGTTATTTCGTGGCCTCGAAGCAAGGTTCTCTTTTTTTTCCGCATTATTGCGTGCTCTGCTTTTCTGTTCATAGCGAATCGATTTATAGCTTTAGAAAATACTTTCGAACGTAGCTAATTAACAGACTTCTCTCCAAACACCTCCACGAGGGAGCTCTCTCGCTCATACAATTTTCTTTTTTCCTCCTCTCATCCCCATCTTCCTAGTTGCTAATTCCCTTCAGGTTAATCTATGTTTAACAACCTTGTCTCTATAGAGCGTCCATTACTGTTGTCTACCACACACACACACACACATTAGCAACCCCTAACTCAGAAAAGAAATAATTACACGCGATTACTTTTAGGATTCCGTGTGTGTGTGTGTGTGTGTGTGTGTGTGTGTGTGTGTGTGTGTGTGTGTGTGTGTGTGTGTGTGTGTGTGTGTGTGTGTGTGTGTGTGTGTGTGTGTGTGTGTGTGTGTGTGTGTGTGTGTGTGTGTGTGTGTGTGTGTGTGTGTGTGTGTGTGTGTGTGCCGTCAGAGACTACCGCCACAAAAGCAGCACTACGCCACTTCTCTCCGCACCCGGATTGACCTTTGACCTTTTCGTCATCGAGCAAGCAAGCGCTGTCATTTTCCTCTGTTAGTTCTGTTCACCGATGGCCTGCATATTTGAAGCCTTCCATGTTGACTCAACCACAATTCTTCGATGTTGACAGATATATCGAAACATACACACTGAATAGCGATAAAGAAATAGAAAGAGAGAGGAATTGGTAAACCAAATATTGCAGAATAAACTGAAAAGAAAGATCGATAAATCTGAGCAGGTGAGATTAAGCAAACATTCGCAGAGTTTTCTCAGACGAAGGCGAGGAAATAAATTATATTGACCGTCTTAAGAAATTTGGACGCAGCTAATTAACAGACTGCACTCCAAACATCTTCACAAGGTAGCTCCAGATTATTTTGACCATCTTAAGAACGTCAAAATAATGAGGAAAGGAAAACTTAGGTTTTCCTTTCCAGGTTATTTTTTTTTAATATTAGTCCCACAGACGACAAGTGGAATTGCCAGTAAGACGTTGTTTCTGTGTGTGAATCAAATGTTCAATATCATTCATCTGCTGTGTATGCTACTCTCCCAATACAAAACTACAACTAATCCCATTCTTCCAGTGTTAATAGCCGAACTGGAAGAGAAGTTGAAGCATTTGCTTTAGCTAACGCTAAAGCAAATCATCCATCTGCCAACTAGAATACCAAACACTCTTCTCCCCTCAACCAACTAGCTGTTTTCTTAATAAGTTCTCCTTCCTTGTATAGTGTTGTGCTGATCTCGCCTGTCGAAATCCCTTATCATAATCTTCTACAAGTTTTATCTTCAGAAAAACGCACTTCACCCACTCATTCAGAATCTTGTGTCTCTTACCACATCAACAGCGACAGGTGCTAAGAATGAGATACTCAGATCTTCATCTTCTTCTTCCAGACTACTGTTTCCATTCTACTAAGCTTGACTGGTTTGGTGAAGTTATACAAATTATGCATATTGGAATGTGGGAATCGTTCTACATTTTTATTCAAAATTCATGTCCGATATTAAAGCCATGATGGTCTTTACAAGCGCGCCATGGAAAATAGAAAAATCAACAGCAGATCACAAGTGACTTTAAACAAAAAATTCTGGCTTCATCCTCAGCTCAAACCGAAGTCTATATGAATAAGAAAGAGAAAAATGCCTAAACGTCGTCTCTTACAATAGTAATCATGCCTTCTAGTTACTTACAGAAGTCAATGAGTACAACGTCTGTCGATTTATGCTCCCCTCTCTCTCTCTCTCTCTGTCACGCACTCAGACAGCACACTGCGCTTAAGTTACAAGATCTCAACAAAAACTGCTGATGTTCTGAGATATGTTTTTCTCTTTCAATTCCTTCAAGATGGTGAAGGAAAATCGCCATCAACAACGAAGACATTACATCATGTGCACTCCTATGGTCTTTCACCAGAAAGGTCAGGAGAATATAAGAAAAAGAACACTAACGTTCCTTTTATCATCCTACCACTGCAATGATCAGTCAGCTAACATCCACCCTACAGCGAGTATTGAAGCAAACCGATGTTCAGCGCATTTCTAAAAGAATTTAAAAAAATCCAGAGAGAGAGAGACAAAATTCCGCATTCAAACTATCGACTTATTATTCTCACCTCAATTCGTCTAAAGAGGTAATCAACAATCAACTTTTCCATTAACTCGGAGACTATCAAATGAGCAATAATCACTACTACTGATTTTTCAACTCAATATCCGCAGGAGACTTCTTGCCTGCATCACCCCTTTCTGAATGCCGTCTGAAGTGCTCACTTAAAATTTCCAGTGTATTTGATATACAAGTTTAGCTTACAGGACTGCTCACCACCTTGTAGTCTGCATTCCATACTTTATAACTAAGTTTACAGTTTTCTCTCGAGTCGTTCGTTGCTATTAATGGAGAAATTATTTTCTTTTGCGACTTCTCTATTAAGGCAGGTGTTCTTCAGAGTTGTGTTATATCACCACCAACCTTCTTCCAGATATATATAACTGACATATTCTTACTGACCTCAAACCCCAACTATAGTTTTATTAATGACAAGTACATTCCATTCTTCTTTTTTTTTTTCATTACACGAATCTTTTAGTGATCAAGTGATTCAAGTTTAAAGCTCTTCTACGATTATTGCTTAAGCACTGATTGGTGACTTGGTTGTCATTAAAATATAGTCTATGATGGGTGATATAAAAATACTGTCCTTTGCTTTCATTAAAAAAGAAAAAAAGCTTGATTCGTCTCCCCTTACTTTTCGTAATTTCCAACTCGCCAGTTAAGACCAGATCGATTTGGTGGACTGACTCTTCCAGCTATTCTTGGTACAAATACAGCACATCTATAGCTTCCCCTCCAAAAGATATTTTTGTTCAAAACATTACTTTTCATCTGTGATATCTCATTACAAATCCCAAATCTATCCAACCATAGGAAAGCGTTCTCTCATTTGAGACGATGCACCAAACATTTCTCAAAATGTCTTCGTTACGTCCAAACATTCGGTCTGTTTGGTTAACCAACAAACATTCTCTCATAGATTCAATTCATCCACTGTCTCACAGACCATCAGTTTCCGCATTGTATCTTCTGTCTCTTCTACAAGATTGTGTTCTCTGGAACAGCCTTCCCATGAAGGATTCCCTAAGAACTACGATATACAGCTGTTCAAAAAGAACATTGACGCGTTCCTTTTCTCTTAACTTCTGTCTACGCGTGGCATGGCATCAGTTTGCTATGGCTTCTGAAATCAATAATGAAAAATAAATAAATACTCTTCTGAGATTACAATTTCCTCTGGTCGGTAAGGTCACAATGGATACGGAAGACAGTTAACATCCATCAATAATTCCCACTGCAAATAACTAAGTTTTATTGATTATTAAACCATCGACGATCTGCTTCTTACCTTTATTAAATCAGGGTTTATTTTGTAATGTTACATAGACATGAATAATTAGCTATACAACATCTTGCGTTGATAATGAAGACACTACATGCATCAAAAGACATGACTGTGAAAAGAGTAGTTTACCTTCTTCTCTTGTCTTCCCGTTCTCCTTTTGATTTCTTTTATTATTCCTAGACGAAACTGCTGTAGCCGTTCTATTTTTATAATACAAAAGACTAGCAACATCCAAAAAAAATGGACAATGAAATATTAATGAAAGCTGCTAACTCAGTATTCACGCGATTTATGACACGTGCCGCGACTATCAGACAACTCGCGCTAATGTAGATTTCTTTTGGTGCGTGATTGATGCGTGAATTAAAATGCTGTAATAACATTCTTCACTAAATTATGCCACCTAGCGGTAACTGTCGTTAAAGACATTTTTAAATGAATAGATAAAAATAATCTTAAGCTCTAATTCCACTCTTATTTTAACTCACATTCTTGAAGTGCGAGACAGAAAACACTTTAGGAATGTATAGCAGGCGATGCAACCTTTCTTATTCAAAATAAATGATGCATATAAAAAAAAACTCTCGCTCCTTATACAGAAAGAGAAAGAGATATTACCTTGGAATGGCATAGAGAATTATCTTTAGTAGCTCTACAGACCAAACTTCTTCACGTGTGACTCCATTTTCAAATATCTCTTTATGTCACAAAATATAAGATGCGCCAGACGATAATCCTTCAGAGTTATCTATTACTAAAGTCCAACTATCATACTATTTACTGCACCTATCTATATTCTACAATATAAAAAAGAAAAGAAAGATAACCTCTTTCAAGGGCCATCTATTGGTTAAATGGCGAACTATCTTCTTTATTTTCTATACTTCTATCTCTTTAATGTTATAAAGTAAAAATTTAAAGTGCTCCAAAAGAACCCATCTGAGCGCTACCTATTGGTCAGGTGGCGAACTATATTTTTCTCTACTTATATATCTGTATGTCATATAGTAAAAACTTAAGGTGATCCAGAAGAAGCCTATATGAGCGCCATCTGTTGGTCAACAGACGAATCATCGCAAATTTATTTCACTCATGTTCTTAGCCTGCGTAGCTCATTTAGTTTCGATGAAGTCCTTTAGTTGGAAGGAAAAGATTTAGGTTCGAACCCTCGTCTATGATAAGAGAGGACCCATCTTCATCAGAGCTTTTCATTCAAAGGTGGGTTATCCTCTCTCATATGGAGGGGAAACTTCGGAAACATCAAACTGGCCCACGAACACACATATTCATAAATATAGGAGGCTATTGGACAAGAAAAGCAACCAGAAACCACCTTATGCTATAATAATTTTCTAGTAAAAGTAGCATAACTACCCACTCACCTTCTGACACAAATATCAGAAACATGTCGAGTGCCATCTATTGAAAACAAGGAGAACTATGTTTTATCCCACTGCATACCTATTTATATGAATATAGAAATCATGTTAACAACAAATGATGTATTTAACAAGTTAGAAAGAAGAAAGAAAAGCTCGTTAGCATAATAAGCACATTCCCATCACTCATAATGTAGATTTTCTTCTTTTTTTTACGATGATGACAAGAGCTGTTGAGTTCGAGTTAGGGAAGAAATTGCCTGCTTTTCTTGTCTAAGCAAACAGTTTAATTTGCTACAACATTTCGCTGTCCGTCACTGGATGCACGTTTGCTCCCTCAGGATACCTTAATGCCATGATTTGTTTAAAGCCCGTCACGCACGAGCATTACGACATCCCTCTGAGGGACTACGGAGAGTCGTAACGTCTTCGAGAATTATTCCAGCAAAATAAACAGCGAAGCCAAACAGCATTGTTCATACAGCTTTGAAGTTTTTGAAAGAAAATCTGTTTACAGCGGTTGTTTTTAACGCGTGTGGGCGAAAGGACGCGAACTCCCAACAGAAAAAAACATTCTTGTTGGTGATCGAAACGGCTGTCAAAACTAGACTTCGTCATTCTATTCCTCTTGCACTTTCTTTCATTCTTTCGAAGAACAAATTTGTATTTCTCTCATTAGATTATCAGTCAAGAGTTTTATGCAGAGAGGATATCAAATAATATTTAAAAAATAGGAGTTCAAAAATAAAGTAATAAGACTGATATTGTTATGGAGCCCTTTTTAGATTATAAAAACGTTTGGTTTTTATTTTTATTTCTAACAGGATTGTGTGTTGCTATGCCTAACGTTTGCCAGTAAAACTGCCTGATCGTAACCACAATTTTAATCAAACAAGCTTTAGTGTAGATCTCTCAATCGAAAGTTTAAAAAACAAAATGATGCTGTAGATATTCTATGGATGAAATCGGGAATAGATTTTTTTTTTTCTTTTTATGTGATTGAGCAATAATAATGTATAATTTAGATTTCAAACTTTCATCTAAAAACAAATTTGATCGTAGTTCAGAAATTTTATTTTTATTTAAATCAACCGACTGCAAGTAGAATTTACTCTATCTTTCTCCCTTTTTCATACTTAAGTTGCAGGAGGGGCATAACATTTCGATATTTGACCCATAGATGGCGCTGCAATTTTGTCCAGAACGACTTTCCTTTTTTAAGCACATGACGAAACAAGAGTTTGAAAATGGCCTTTAACAAAATCTGATCGATACATACTTCAGGTTTTTCAAACCCGCTTTTGTGGGGGGAGGGGGGTATTATACATAGCAAGTGTTTTTTACATTCGCTAATCGGACGGTCGGCCAACTGCTTCACCGACATTCCTTATATCAAATAAATGAATATGCCGTATATAATGAAATAAAATATTTTGCAACTATTCAATAGCCGAGCCTATTCTTACAAAAACGTTTGACGAAATGTCTGACTGAGAACAATCAATAGACGTACTCTCTAATTATTGGCATACATTAAAGCCCTCTTGCAGGCTTAACCATCTGAGATATTAAAATATTAGACAAATTTTGATAAACGACTTAGACGAATTTTGATGAAATTCGGTATATGGAATCTTGATAATAATTCCTCCTTACGCTTCAGTTTTGCATTTCAGTGTGAGGAAATTTTCTACCTAAATACATAGGAAATATTATCACATTATATGAAATCTTTATTCAAACCTGTGTTACTATTAGCAATAGTAGATAATGTAGATGATTGTTAGGATGATTAGAATTATAAACACTATAATAACACTGCATTTTTCGATACAAAAGACTCGTGAATTAATATGAGCTCACCGCAGTAACATCAGTTGTAATCCGTAAATTATGTGTATCAATTATGGTCTCTAGTCCCCTAGAAAAAGTTTTTCTTCTAACTAGCTAACTATTTGATAACAATTAGGCAAAAAAATTGGATTACTGATGCCATTTTTTTGCTTTTATTACACCTTGCTTATGGCTCTCTTTGCAGCTATGTTGTAATAGTAAATAGATAATCAATTGTGGTAAAATCAATTGTGTTTAATTTATTACTAAAGAAACGCGGCTAAATGGTAAAAAAACTGTATAAGGAGATATCGGTGGAATTCGTGAAGCTTAAGGAAGGCCTGGAAAATCTTGAGTGATGTGAGAATAAGATGACGTTTTGCACTTCTGCAAACAAGCTCGTTGGCAGATGACAGAATCTACTAACTTCCATTGGAATTGTGTGTTGCATATAAAAGTTTCCGGGTGATGTTGACTTACACACACGTGTGGCCATATGTATTCTCAAACAGCCAAGTTTCAGAGTAAACAAAAAAATGCTTTATATGTTAGCAACATCCTGCATACTTACTAGGCCTTGACGTTTGGGCCTTTAACTTCTACCACTACCTAAGATGAAGTATTGTCTGAAGAGCAATTTCAGCAGTGGAATTCAAGAAGATTAAGGGTTATACTGGGTTAGATTCGGTAAAGTTTTCAGATCCAATTTGAAATTCGATTCAATGATTCATAAATAAAATAACGTGATGGTATATTATTCTTTCGGGCTAAACAGAATTCAATATTTGTGTGTTTCTTTAAACAAACTAAACTACCAAAGCAACAGATGTAGCACAGCTCTCCAATTAAATATTTTTGGCTGTAACAATAGCCCTAATATGCATCAGGCTATTCTGCTCTGCTTAATATTCCAATGACATTCTCTTCAAATCATTGTTTGAAGAGAAAGAATAGTATTCAAGCAAAAACTGTGTTTTCAATCCTGATTTGTAGTTGCGTTGAACAGTGTAATGGGTACGGTACCATGAAATTGTCGTAATGTAGAATATGCAAATTAACTATCTACTTGGGAATGCCTATTTAGTACTCACAAATAGATATTTCCTCAGAGTGATGTACAATATACAGTGATATAAAACATCGTTAAATATTTTTATTCATTGTTCAGTAACAAAACATTTCATTGACGAAAAAAAAAAAAAAACACGAAATTTGTGATCTTCAGGTGTTCATTTAATTCAGATTTAGTACATGATAAACTAGATCTTCAGCACTCATACTCTATTAATATGCAATATAACATCGAGAACACAAAATAGCAATCGATTTCATAGTCAACTATTCTAAAAATGCCATAGGACATTATTCTTGATGACAAATAAGAAATAAATACATCATTATTATCCTACTTAATTCTTTGTGTCATAAAATTAACACAGAAACATCTGGGAAAAAATGGTAACAATAATGGGATAATAATAATGCGCTAAACATCTCAGTTCCAATCGTGTCCAAGTAGGGAACTGTCACAAGAGCTATAGAAATTCTTCTTCTTTTTCTTGCGGTGCTACTAACAGGCACTTAAGCGCCCACTACCTTCCGACTATTGTTGGATCCCACAACCACAACTCAAGGATAAGGTGGTTGGCCCTATGCCTTCCAGTGTGTCCTATATCTGTAGATGAGTGTGTTCACGAGGCCAGTTTGCCAGTGTTGAGGGACGAAAATCCCGACTTTCCGGGAGAAAAAAAAACCTCTACCTCCGCATGAGACTGGCTAACTCACCTTTAGTTAGGTGAATTAAATTGTCTCGGATAAAGATGGACGAGGGTTTCCTCCGCGAATCTAGATATTAGAATGGAGGATATCATGGATCCAGCTATATTTTATAGCGAAAAATAGAAAGAAACTTAAGAAAGTTTCGTAAGACAAATTCAAGTCATTCCGTTACAATACTCTATCCTTCAGGAATGAGTTAAAACGGATATGACATGCCATAAGAGAAAACAAACATCACATCCGTTTCGAACAAACAAATGAACCTTTTACATTTTCTTTTCAAATTTCATAGATTATTGATACAAGTGGTAGTTGAAATTAAATATTAAAATAGCCTAAGTCCCATTTTATAAATTCAATTAAAATATTTTTTGCCAATTTCTTTAAGTTTCCATCCTTAAAATAAATAAATAAATATTCTAACTCCAAAAGAAAAGAAATAGAGCAACGCCAAGAATAAAATGTTTACCAAGAGATAATTTTCATTTTAACAAGGCGCACGATAAACCCGAACGCAAAAGACTTTGTGGCCTACCTAAATTACCAGCGCATTATCGAACAAGGAAATCACAAACTGCTAATAAAAGAAGTTTCTTTAGCTAATAAGCAAAGATTTTATTAAAAAAAAAAAAGAAGAAAAAGAAAAAAAGAGGAAAGTGTTGTTGTTGAGGGGGAAGAGCACAATCATTAGCGATTGCATTGAAGAGAAAATTAAATATGGTTGATAAAGAGCTTACCTTTATTACTATTGACGCAAATTACGTGCATAATAGAACCGCACACATACGTCGTTCAAGAGCTGTTCGATGCAAATCACGTGACCTCAGCAGAACGAATCGTTGGCGCAATCACGAACAAGTAAATGGCAGCAAAATTAAATCAACATCGACATGGTTTGAGTGCTTTTAAAAAGCTTTTTTTATATAATTCCTAGAAAAATATTTCTATTTTAGCCAAGTATTCTAGCTAAAAAACGTATTCTAGCGTGTTTAACTAGACTTGATTCATTTTTTTATTTTATTTTAATCGCTGCTTAACACGAAACTGTACCCCTTGTGGGATTCTTGCTAGAATGATTTCATTTAGCTTTTAATAAATGCATTCTTTAACGTAAGAACTGCCTAAGCTTCAACAATAAGCATAGCTGCACACGAAGCCTGTTCTTAGCTTTCGTTGTGTGTGTGGTCTGTATTATTGCTGGTGCGTCTAACATCTGTCATCCCATGACATTTCAGCTTCTCCTGTAAATGCCATTGCCAGCTCTCTCTCTCTCTCTCTCTCTCTCTCTGTCTCTCTGCTCCTCGGTGTGACATTCAGAAAAGCAGTCATAACATCCTACGTGCCAGCATTTCTTCTACCCACAACTGGACATGTCACACCATTGTTATTTCTTTCTACAGATGGAGAAGGCAGAGATTTAATCTGTTTTTCTCTTACTGACTTCGATCTCCAGAGTTTTGTTCAATAAAAAATATGAAAATAAAAAATAGATGCATCTATATCGACAAGATGGTGATAATGGTTTAAAATTGACTTTTCTTTTAAACAGAACGTACTTGGGAATTCCTTTAAAACATTTGCACAATCAGAATAAACCAGAAAGTGCTCTGGTGATGACCACAATTCCGTTAACTCCCTTAAGTAATGATGATGTTTGACTTATTACATTACAGACGCTAATCCAGCCTTAGTATTGGCGTGCCAGAAACAACTGGCACACTCTCAACCCTGTGCAAGTACCTAATAAAAGATTTTATTTATTGGTGACCATCGATAAGCACTTCCTATTCTAGAAAGGGTGAATATCAACCGGGAGATCTTTACTGCTTCCAAGAGGACCTAAAGTTAAGTACATAAAGCAATTACTCCCAGAAGCAATCAGGAAGCTGGATGTTAGTAAACTAAGCAGCGTATAACGTCTTGTAAGGTTACTGACTGACTTTAGTGTACAAACAAATCATTAGCATGTATTGAAGGAATATTACTAATTTAATTAACAATCCGTTACTGATGAGACCCGATTCTCTTGAAACGTAATTTTATAGATTTGATTTGAAAGAGCTTGGCCCTTTGTATTACGGTTATCCCATTAAGACAAATACTACTGGGTAGTAGTTCTGTTCTCTCTCTCTAAGGTAATAATGTAATAATAATAAGTAATAATAATAAGATAATAATAATCTCTAAGGAATACAATAGATAGTGGAGTGTCCTAATCCTGGTAAATTATTTTTGGAATTTGAAATACAGAAGAATTCTAAGATTCCAATTTATCCCACCATTCAAAGTGTTCAAATCACCATAAGTATTTGCAATGATTTATCTTCGATGATGACTGTTTATTAATTTTTCTCGAGGCTTTTCATTTATTATGTTATCCAATGTTTTTAAAAATGACTAGTAAAAGAAACGGTTGTTGACAGATCACTCTATTTTTTTTGCACTCATTTTCAGAAAACAAGACCACTAATGTAAACAAAACTAGCTATAAAACCCGAAAAACAACATATAGAGGGCGTTTGAAATGCAACAAACAACAGACATTGGTTATTGCAGATCAGCAAAAGTTATGCTGCATTACATATTTATTCTTCTATGAATAAATTGCAGATTATGTATCTTACAGAGTGCCAAATAAATTCCGCTATTTATCTTACTTCGAGGGAGGTTTTAAATCTGAAAAAAGCAAATATAATGCTCTTTAAAACAGTAGTACAAACAGATTTCAAAGGAGAACTGAAATTATAATTAATTAAAACACCTGATAGATAAAAAATCATGTTGAAGGAACTCAATCATTGAACACATTATGTTAGACGATTTCCACTTATGGGAGTCAGTGCAAAACTTACGAATAGTTATTATTCTTATAACATCTTCGTTGCTCATGAGGAATGATTTATGCTAGTAGGGTACGCTGAAATTTTAAATGTATTACTGCTGTACAGTAAAATATTTGCAAGAGCTAAGATCGCTCTTTTTAAAAGTGTGTGTGTCATGTCTCAATATAATAAAATAACTTTGTTTGTTTAAACAGAATGGAAGTTATACTAATATGTTTCCATGGCAACAGTAGGTTCGACTTACATCTACCAGGAAGCACGTAGCAGAATCGTCCATGTATGTTTTCGGAGTCAATATTACATTCTTTTCTTCTGCTGCTAAAGAAGAAGAAAAACGTTGCATTGTTGGCCTCAAGAACGAAATATGCGAACCGTCCAAAACTCAATGATAATATTGTAATATTTTCAGTTTCTATCTGGAATTATGACCAAAGCTAGTGAGACTATAAGGAAGGCGTACTGTGTCTGTGAACGGCGTGTATTCTTCTGATCAGTTTGCCTGTAAAGCGGTGTGAAAAACGGGAGGTTCCGAGAGGGGGGGGGGAATTCTCCCATATTGGTATAATGGTTGAAGACACTTCTCGTTATATACATGGAAAGTATGCATTCGCATTATTCAAGATCAAAGTCTTTTCACATTTTAGCCGAATATTTACGGGAGGGGGATTCTCCTTTATTTTGTAACAAATAATTTTGAAATAGCTAGCCCTGTCTACCTTCTATGTATTTTGATAAGTTAAAAATAAGCCATACTATATAATTAGCATGTATGAGCCTTTCGATTTAGCGGATTTAACTTTAATTAGCCACTCCTATAAAATGAATGCCCATTACGGTTAAAATCTCGTCGAATGCAGAACACTAGCACTGCTTTAATCCTTTCTGTGAGTGTTAGTTATCCTCTAAGCGAGGACTTCGCCCGAAATATAATGGGCACTTCCCTGCGATGGTAGAAGTTTGCCTATCACTGTGACAGAGAAAGCATTTGCGCATAGACTACTCTTCTTTTCTGGGCGATTAAGTCTGCCCACGATAGCTCAGGTGAGCTATAAGCGATCGTTTATTTAAATTTCCTACTTTTTCGGTTACCTGAGCTCCATCAGAGCTGCAACAGTAAAAGTTCGAAGACCATTAATCCTAATGGCTTATATTAGGGTTGGCGTACTCCTTTCTTGCCTTCAAAACTAATGAACGTCCATACGATTGACGTCAATCTCTGACGTTATTCTTAACGACTTCGTATTCCCAAAGTGTTCTTTCGCTTTTCTAAAGAAGCTTCGAAGATAGATTTAATTCCCACGTGCACATTGAGCATCGAGAAAAGGAACTGCCACTAAAATTATTTCCCGCTATGCTTTACTTTTGATGACATCACTTCCGGTGTAGTTTGAGTGTTTCTCATCGTTAAGCAAATACACCTGCGAAATCATTGTTGCTAACGGTGACTACCGCCCTCTGGTGTTTATTTCAGATTTTTTTTTTGTTTTGTTTTCTTAAAGTGAACAAACCGGAAGTAAGTTAATTTAGAACTTTTAAATTTTCGAAAAGATTAATGCGAAAGGATGATCAAAGATGAATAAAGCTCATTGGACTGGAAGGTGTCACAGATAACGAAAAAACAAGAGATTAACCTTCACAGCCATTGCTTAGATCGGTGTGCTGATATTGATAGGAATAGCACATAATACTAAAAGCAGTGATGGAACCTAAAAAAAAACGATTTTCAATATTCACGTGCGTGCTAAGACTCTGCGTGGTGCACTCCGGTCTTGAGT
The DNA here is from genome assembly GCF_054136105.1 of Typopeltis vanoorti. Lineage (NCBI taxonomy): Eukaryota > Metazoa > Arthropoda > Arachnida > Uropygi > Thelyphonidae > Typopeltis > Typopeltis vanoorti. The sequence continues at coordinate 29,957,163 of NC_143551.1, forward strand.
TACAGTCTTTGTGAAGGTGAAGATTATCTGCAAAGTATATACTCCTGGTATCGCATTAAGGAGAGATATTGCAAAAACGTATTTACAGTGCTCGTCCAGGAGAAAGGTTCTTCTTTAAAATATTCTTAGTGCTAAATCCCTTTTCCTTGAGAATAGTCATGTGTATTTGCTATTTCACTTTTGTGTGCATTGTGTAGATGCATTGCAAAAGCATACAACAATATTTTTTAAAAAATCTCTTCGTCTAGTATCAGTAAAATATTTTTTTTGTCGTAACAGCTCCTTTTTCATACATTTTCACACATTTATCTCTCATTTAGAGTGGAATCTCTGGCCTTTCCCCTATTTAAATGTGGTTAATGTTGCAATACATCTTTTTTTTTGCCCAAGTCCAATACTGCACTCGTATTTTCTGTATGTTATATTAAGTAGGGATCTCTGTGGCTTCCTTATTGCTTCCATTAGGAGTGAATCCACCTTATGCATATATTAGGCCTAGTGGCCTGTTACCTTCGTATTAGGCATGGCCTATTATGATTTGAAGCCCCGACCGCCTCGAGGATAAGGTAGGTAGCCCTAAGCCTCCCGGTATCTTATGTCTGTAGATGGCTGTGTTCACGGGGCCGATTTGCCAGTTCTAGGGAAGAAAAACCCTCTACTTCTGTATGAGACCGACTAACTCACCTTTAGTCGAAAGACACCAGATAAAGATTCCTTATGTCTTGGATGGGAATCGAACCCAGGTCTTTCCGACCTAAGAGCTTCGTCTATACTGACTGAGCTACAGAGACTCATTAGGAGTAAATCATGAAGTAAAGATGCTGCCTGAACTATAGGCAGATTTGCTACCATAACAATCATTCAATTATTCGCTTAATTGGGGAAAATATAAATCATTTTACATAATTTAATGTTATATTTATTTATAAGTCAAGTGGATATTAGATCTAGCATTATTTCAAAGCCGAATGTAGAAACCATGAAAGTTTCTTTTAGTTTATTTTAGTAATTATTTTTACGCACCGACCGAGAGTTCGCTTACGAAAAATACATCTCTCTGACATTTCGAGTTCCTTATATAATAATAATAATAATAATAATATTATTATTATTATTATTAAGGAAAAATATGGATATATATATATATATATATATATATATTCTGTTTTTCCCTTAAAGATGATGATGATGATGATGATGTAAAATGTCAATTATCATCCCCATTTTGACGAATTTTATAATTTTAGGAGAATTCTGCCTATGCCATTGAATCAATTTCCATTTAAGTTCTCGAATTATTTTAATACTTGCATTGGCTCAATGATCTTCATAATCAACTAAGTGTGTATCTTTAGGATCTTGCATTCGCACACTTTCTTTGACTTACCGTATCGCATTTATTCTTCTGTAAATCTGGAAGAGTTTGATTCTTGTAGACCGTAAAAATCTGAGAAGCGCAAGAGCTTTTCGGGAGGAGGTGCTTCCCGAAAAGTTTATTCCTACAAACATGTTTGAGTGTGCTTGATCTTCTAAATTTATTGAATAACAACTTACCTTACCTGTAAACGCAAATGAACATCGAAATATATTTTATTGGATTGAAATTAGCATTTTTTTTTACTTCACTGTATTTTCCTGCTATTTTAATTGTAATTTTAATAAATTGCCCAAGAAGAATCTGCATCGCTTACTAATACTGCATTCTTATGGTAGGAAAGAATATGACATCAAGTAGGATATATCTGGGATAATGTTACGTTACATAGAGAGAGAGAGAGAGAGAGAGAGAGAGAGAGATAAAGGACGTTTCTTTACAATATTAAGGCTTCATATTTTCCGCTTTTCTAATCTTTAAAAACATGAGGTGGATGCAAAGCCGAAAACCTAGAAAACCTAGTACTCTCTCTCTCTCTCTCTCTCTCTCTCTCTCTCTCTCTCTCTCTCAAGAGGTAAGTTTCTATCTCTCACGGGATGTTTCTAAATGTATTTAAATGTGAACGAATTGCATTGCCCGATGTAAGACCACACGATCTAATGCTTACTGGAGTTATTCTGACGTGGTTTGAAAAACTTCCATGCTTGGTCTTTAGAGAATTTCTAAATTGTCTTAGCCTAAACAGGGTATTAATGTAGTTGAGTTTACCAACTTACGTGAGTGGAATTCACATAAGAGGGAATATGTGAAGCACTACGACATTTTGTGACATAAAATAATGCTTTAAAAAGTCCCCCTCTCATCAAATAGTAATAATAAAATACCATGTTTTTGCACTTCTATTCAGTATGACCTCTATCACTTTGATTATATACTTTTTTTGTTCTCATCATTCTTAAAGATGACGATCCTCATTTTTATTTTTATTTTTATTTTTATTATCATTATTATTATTTTTTAATCGAGGGTTTGAAACGAGCATGATTTTATTACTGACTATTCTCAGTCACTCTGAAGATGTAAATATATTTTAATTTAAAAATAAATTATTCTATTTTTATTTTAACCCTTTTAAATTTTTATATGCACTATATTTTGAATGACTTACTTGATTTTTTTAAACGTTCAACCTTTAGTTATAAATTATAAATGTAATAACATTTGGTGATATTTTATAAATATAATTAATATTTACCTTCTCCATATTTTCATAGAATGAAGTTGTATTTATTTTCAGGAAGTACTAGAATTGAATCAGAAGGCGGCTTCCGGAAGAGAGGTAAAAAGGATGTAGTTCTATTCCGGAAGCAGTTTTTTTTTTAAATTAAGCAACATGAAAGAATATTAAAAAGACGTTAATTTCATTATATCTTCCTCAACAGGAAGTCAATGATGCATATCATTACCCCAATAAAGCAAACTTCTTATGAACTTTTAATATTGTTATTTAGTAACCAAATGGCACAGAAAACATTTGTGATTTCTTCGTCTTTCTGAAAATATCCTATAGGATGTACACTAGGGGGAGCCACTGGGTAACGCATACTGTGGAAACTCGGGTTTTCCGTCTCTAGCTAGTCCTAAGGGACGTATGAAAAAATAATTGGGGGAATCCCACACGACAACAACAAGTAGTTGTAAGTATTGTATTGTATTGTAAGCATTCCTGCTTACAATACTAGAATACCGAGTTAAACATTTATTTTAGAAATTAACATAAAACTCTTATAATAATATCTGAAAATGTAATTTTTATTCTGCTAACATACGTATTTATTGTGTCGTAGTAACGTGTTAAACCTTCACCTTAAAATTCTCTTTAGTTTTGCACGCGCCCATACAAACAGTTGTTTTTTTATGAACTCTGGTTGGCCGAATGGTCAGCTTATCCACTCTCCAGCCAAAACGCCGCCGGTTCGAATCCCGCCGTGGGCATGGATGTTTGTGATTAGCTGTGAGCATACTAGCAGTGGCGGTGGGCAGTAGATGGCGTCGGTGTAGATCAGGATTGTCCAAAGCACTGCCCGCGTGCTGCATACGGCCCGCGGTGGGATTTTGTGCGGCCCCCTGTGGGTTTTGATTTTCACGAGCGAAAAAATAAAATAGCAATTTGAATCGAATGCGTATGAGATATTTTAATTCTATCACCAATCGATAATCTCGATGTTGGTACTTTTATTTAGTGTTTTACACCACTATATACCCACGTGTTTTCAAATATTAGATGTGTCAAAGAAGCGTTCTTACACTGTTTTGTTCCAGCGCGCATACTCCGGGCGCTCAAGGGGAACGTGAGCGCGCGATTGGTGCCCAATTAGTGTTGTTCGTTTGTTCAGCTATCGAGGATGTGTCGCTGCTGCTCACCATATTACTAGATACGCATTGTGGTGCGGCCCTCGGATAAATATATATTTTTTAATGGGGCCATCGGATTACCTACAGTTGGACATCCCTGGTAGGTGATGCAGGTCGCTGTAGTTGGTGGAGACGGAGAGTTGTAGAGCAGGTGCCCTCCCTCGATGAGTCCTTGAGCTCCCTGCAGGTGTCACGTAATAATAATAATAATAATAATATTTGTCAAGTACTTCTTCCAGGACTGATGTACTGCTTGAAGAACATTATTTTGAACTTTGAAATTCAAGTCGCTTTCAAGTGCAATACCAAATTACCTAGTTTGCCGAAAACCTTAGGTGAACGTAATAAAAAATAATAAAAAATAAATAAACAAACAAATAAGAATAAACTGGATTCAGTACAGTTGGTAAACTCAACGTCGCCATTCCTCGATAGCAGCTGTCGCATTGCTATTACAAAAACTAGAAATGAAGTGGATGGCAGCGTACTTCTCGTGTGAAACAAAAAATAATAATAATAAAAAGTAACGCGCATCTTTTCAGTAAACATGGTCAGCCAGTAACGCATAGTCGATTTACAAGCCACTTGCGAAAACTAAGTTGCTTACCTAGTCAAAGATATAGGAATGTCAGCCGTCGATGCTTATACCAGCGATCAAAATCACTCAAGAAATTAAACCCTAAAGTTTTGAACATTCCTTTAAATTCCTTTTTTGGGTTAAACTAAAAATTAAATTAAACGTATATTATTCGCAAATTACCATATCTTTTCTTTTCTTTTAATAAAAATGCCATTCATTTAATTGGCCGTTGTATTATAGTGGCATTCATCTTGTTTCTTGCACTTATATATAGCTGCAAAAAAAGAAACAACTATGGAGGGAATTTAAGGAGAAGGGTGACCGGCAGGCACATGAACGGTATTAAGCGCAGGCCAGAAGGGTGACGAGTGTGGTAAGAAAAGCAAAAAAGGATTACGAAAGAACATTGGCCATGCAGGCTAAAGAGAATCCTAAACAGTTTTTTAGATATGTAGCAAGTAAAAGGAAAAATGTACATGGCAGAATGATTTTAAAGAATGCGGAAGTAACTGAATCAGTTGATATAGTTGAGTTACTGAGTGAGCATTTTGCAAGTATATATCATCCAGGTGGTGACATTGCAGAAACGAATGTACCAGTAGATTATATGGGAATTGTGGTGAATGAAGTGGAGATGAGTAGTCTATTGCATAACCTCAATGTCAATACATCTGTGGGATTGGATGGTATACCAGCTCGTGTTGTACGAGAAGCAGCTAAAGAATTGTCAGTACCCTTGACCATTTTGTTTAATTTGAGTCTCGGGTCTGGGTTAGTCCCGAGCGGGTGGAAAGAGGGGAAAATAGTTCCACTGCATAAAGGTGGTTCCAAGACTGCTGTTGTAAATTACCGACGGATTAGCATATCAGGAATCATTATCAAGGTCTTAGAGAAATTAGTCAAGAAAAGAATACAGGATTGGATAGATGAAAATGGGATATTGTATGGGGGACAACATGGTTTTGTGAAGGGTAGATCATGCCTCAGTAACTTACTCACGTTTTATAACACAGTGACGGCTGAACTGGATAGGGGTAATGGGTTTACAGTGATACTACTGGACCTTGCCAAGGCCTTTGATAAGATACCACATGGAACCCTAATCAGTAAACTGGAGCAGATGGGTATAGATATAGGGTTGGTGAGATGGATAGGAGGGTGGTTGAAGGAGAGATATCAAAGAGTGGTTTATTCAGGAGTGGAGTCTAAAAGACGTCTTGTGACTAGTGGAGTGCCACAGGGCTCTGTTCTTGGACCACTGCTTCTCAATTTGTTCATCAATGATATTGGAAAGGATCTGAGAGAAAGTGTTCACTTGTTTGCTGATGATGCAAAGTTGGGTAGAGCAATTGTGAATGCACAGGATGTCAAAATTTTACAGGATGATTTGGATAGTTTGGAGGACTGGGCTAGGAAAAATGGATGTCAATTTAATGTGGCAAAGTGTAAGGTTATGCACTTTGGGGTGAAAAGAATAGCAGCAGTATATCGCATTGGTGGAACCATACTCCAGGAGATTGATGAGGCCAGGGATTTGGGAGTGTTGGTGGATAGGGAGTTGAAGTTTAGGGGGCACATTGCAAAAGTAACTAAAACAGCTCACCAAATCACTTGGCTTCTGAAAAATACTTTAACATGCAGAGACGAACAAGTTGTTGTCCCTCTGTATCGAGCCTTGATAAGACCCCATCTGGACTTCTGTGCCCAGTTATGGGCACCAGGGTTTCTTCGTGATGGGGAGGAAGTGGAGAGGGTCCAGAGACGACTGACCAAGATGATAGCAGGTCTGTGGAATGAACCTTATGAGAATAGGTTGAAGATTTGTGGGTTGCAGAAATTGGACGATAGGCGAAGGAGGGGTGATATGATTGAGACATTCAAATTACTGAAGGGTTTTTATAAGATTGATCCAGAAGGTATTTTTGAAAATATGACTGGTGGTGGGAGGACTAGGGGCAATGCATGGAAGCTGGGAAAGAGCGTGGTTGACAAGGGTGTTAGAGCTAGGTTCTTTACTTGGAGAGTGGTAAATGAGTGGAATAAGCTTCCAGAGTCTGTTGTGGGTGCTACGACCGTGAATGAGTTCAAGGCAAGGTATGATAGATACTGTGTGAATGTTGAATAGTTGTTCTTGACATGATGTTAGGGCCTCCCTCGATGAGTCTGTCGACTCCTTGGAGTTTCCCGGAACAATAATAATAATAATAATAATAATAATAATAATAATAATAATAATAATAATAATAATAATAATATTGTTAAGTTTCTTCTTGTTTGGATTTGGTCACAAATTCGGGTTATTTTATGTGATTTTCGCCCACCAGAGGTTCTAAATCCATCGTGCATTAGTAGCGTGGTGGTATAATGGTGAGATGCTCCGAAAATGTTCTTGAGGCCAAACATAGTACTTCTTCCAAGCCATTATCAGGCTTGCAGTAAGCACGATGGTAGTCTCTTTCTCTGAGTAATACAATTTATCTCCCACCTGAAGACATTCTCAAACATTCAGTTGTGCTTAGATCTACGACATGTAAGTTTCATAATAAAGACGCTGTCCATTCTGAAAACCAGTTGGTGAATTTGAAATTTTTGCAAGCAAATATGTTATTTATTTATTTTATGTTTATTATATTTATTTTAAAATAAAAACAAATCCACTAATGCTTTTTATTCCCCAATGGGAGTAGGTTAGAGCATTCTTACCCAATCAAGAAATAGCTGGCTCTAAACCATCCATGATTTTTATTTTAATTAGAACCTGAGGAGGAGAGTACGGCAGACAACTGCTGCCATCTCGTTGGTCCTGACCATAACGCTATATACAATATTACTGTTTGAAATTATGTGAGTTCTCCAGTCGATATTTTATTTACTATTATGATTTTTATTTCACTGTTATTTTATTTAAAGTTACTGTTACTGTTTTGGTGTTATTTATTCCATTTTGACTATTTTTGGAAATTGTAAATAGGAATGTAATATTAATTATTAATAGAATTTGCGCTTCTTCTTCTTCTAAAGTATGCTTCTGTGTTTTACATATTAATAAATTTCTGGAGCGGCTTGAATTCTCATTGCTGTTTAACAAGTGCTTTAAAAAATTATAAATCTGCATAATTGTTAGTACTCCATTTTTGTACATACTTGATTATCTGAATTTATGATTTAAATTATCTAAGAACTTACTAAAGTATGCTTAATTAATATTATTATTACAGGATTTTTTTTAATCATATTTTTATTGATGTAAATTTACCTCATTAATTTTTATTTAGTAGAATTTCTGGATTTGACATTTTGAATTCTAAAAATACCTAAAGGATTCAAATTCCAAGCGATAATGCAAAAATCACACAAAACTCCTCTGACTTAATTAGAGCCCTGAACACTTTTTCAACTAACAGAAATAAATTCTTGACTGTAATTTTGTGAGAAATGACAGAAGATTAATCTCTTTGTTAAGTTGTGAAGTATCAATACGATGTGTAATCCGAAGATTATAATGCATATTGTAATTAAGAAAACCTTCACTATGACAATATCCTTGCACACTGAAGCCAGTTTTTTATATTTAGCCCGCACTCGAGAGGTACAAGTACCTATAGCACATCACTATCATGTGTGGGATAAATCGCTATAATTGAAATACTCATTTTTACAATTTGAAACAGCAGGTGTTCAGAATCAGTTTTACAAATTTTAAAAATTCACCATTCGGTGGTCTAAAACATGTTCATAAAACTAGAACACACAAAAAAGGGCATAGAACATCACTGCAGTACATGAGTCATGAGTGTGGCGCATCGATACAGAACTAAAACATCAAAGCAGTGGGCGACGCTGTCAGGGTTTTTCTCGGGTGAAGTCAGGCTATTCTTCTTTGGTAGGACCTACTTTTTCCTCGAGCTTTCTTCTTACCTTTTATGTACAAATCCAACTGGGAATTTTTTAAATATTCATTCATTGTTTGTAAATAACACTGTATATATATACCAAAAGACAAAACCATACAAATGCTGTAACGTTTATTTATAAACTTAAAAACTGTAACAAGGTATGAAAGAACTTGTGCACAATATCAGATCACCTATATAGAAACCAAAAAAAAAAAAAAAAAAGTTGTACACAAACAGGGTAAAGGAATTGATTATTTTGGCTTTGTTTGACAGCCTGGTATACGCTACAATAATCCTGGATTAAATTTTTTGTTTGAACCTAGAAAAAACACGTAAAACACACATACACACACACACCCACACACACACACACACATACATACTATCAAAGTACATGGAAATTGTTACATCATACTGTTTATATATGATATATATGTAGGTGCATATATACATATTAATATACATTCACATCATATACATATATACACACCCACATACATATACAGATATATTTATATATATATATATATATACACAAACATATAAGTATATATAAGCTAATAAAAAAGTAAGCGAATAGCATACATTGACTTCTCTTGTAGAAAAGTTAAACCACTTTGATATATATATTATTATTATTAATACCCAAAATTTTTATTAGAAAGAATAGCTCAATATCTGCCTCTCTTACACTTGCTCTCACACTTTCACTCGCATGCTGTACAACGGTACACTGTACAACAGTACACTAACACGAAATGTAGCTTTGGTGGTAAGAAAATATACCTGCACTAGCTTTATATAACAGTCAAATATATTAACATCGATTTGAAATACTGCTTAATTCACAAAAATTCTGGGAAAGACTTGGGGTCAACAACTACTGCTAAGCCTCAGGTTAGGCTTAGCATGAAAAAACCATTGCACAACGCCCTCTGATGGTCGACTACCAAACGCAGGAATCTGGGAGGGTCAGCACCCTTTTTTTTTTAAAGGAGAGAGAGAGAGAGGTGGTGGCTATTTTTAGCACCCTTTCTCCCCTCATTCACACGCCTTGCACACATACACATGCACACACTCTTAACTCCCCTTATGGTCTCACTAACGACTGGCACTGGACATTTCTTTAGTGGAATGGTAGCCGCCCCCTTTGCTGAGCAGGTGCCATTTTGTAACATGTGGAATAAAACCCGCATACCAACCGTGGTTTGGACTTTGATCACCAAACCGGGCGTAAGCGAGGAGGCCAACAACAAAATTGACGTTTCATTGTTAGACTCGAGCATTCATCAGAAGCAAACAAGAAGTGAGCTGGTCCACAATTAAATGTCCGGTTTGAAGATTTAGATCTTTCCAGAATCTTGGCTTTTTTGTGTGTTATTGACCTTGATTATTATTATTAATATATTATTATTATTAATTAGTAGTAGTAGTAGTAGTAGTAGCATTATTTAACGACCAGACAACAGTACGTATACAATGCTTGTACTTGAGAGTGTCTGAACCCGGAGATCTACATTATCACCTGTAGTCGCTTATCACATTGACCACTAGATTCACAACCGGAATATGAAAATAAAGAAACAGAACGCTTTTGACACGGCTAGTTAAAACTAGGCTGCCACCTGGTGACAAAGCTGTTGCCATATTAATTGGCGACCAGCAGATGTTGGTACTGGACCGGGTACGACATTGCATTCAGGTTGAAACTCGACGTCTCCAGACCGAAGACCTTTTGCGTGTCGCCGAGATTAAAGTTCACATTGCCGTTCAAATTACTGCTGCCGATGAAAGCCTTCTCGACGAACGGCAACCGACCGCTTCCCGTCAGGTGATTCGCCGTACGCTGGTCTTGACTGAGGGCCATCTTTGCTGGCACGTGCGAACAACTGGTGCTCACCGGGGGGATGGCGTCGCCCAGATAACTGCCGTTCGCACTGTCGTACACGTTCGATGACGTGAACGGAAGAGCTGCGGGAGAGGAAAGATTACCCTGTGGAGCGAACTGCTGGCCAGAGGAGGTCACCAGGAACGCTGGCTCGACCGACTGCTGTTGAGGGTTCGGCGACAGAGAACGGGCCCGATGCATGGGTCCCGTCGTGGGTGCGCCAGCCGCTGCAGCTGCGGCTGCTGCGGCAAACATGGCGGCAGTGACTGCTGGTGGCGCCACCTGGTGACCTTGCTGCTGAACGGTGACCCTCTGTCTGACGTAGTTGGTGAACTCTGTGGGGGACAACCGCTGCGACCTCTTGCCGCTCGACTTGAGTTTTGTGGAGCCGAATTTCGTCTGAGCGAACGTTGCCGTGGTAAATGTCAACGGAGCCGACGATTTCGGAATGAACGCGTTCACTGGACTCGGAGATTTCGCTGTGGGCGACGATGCACCTCCGTACGGAGTAGTGTTTGACGAGTGCAGAGACAGGGAGAGACCACCCAGGTGAGAGGCAACGTTCTCGATGGGCTGGAAACACTGCGCTTCCGGGTTGAAAGTTCGCGTGACTTCCGGCTCGGGACCTTCGTTTGACTGATCCGACTCGCTGTAAAGCACCTTGACCACCCCTTTCTCTCCCAACCTGTACGACACTTCTCCCGGATCGATCCACATGCTCAGGTCCTGCGGGAGGTTCTCCTGGATGTCCCGCATGTGCATGCCGCTCTCTCGCGCTGCCGCCTCGAAAGCAGGATCCAGAGGAAGGGTTGTCTTCAAACAGCGGAATCCGGAACCTTTGAACGGCCTCTCCGGGTACCAGTGACCTTGGAATTTCCTCCTCAACGCCTTCTCCAACTCTTCTCCGAACTGGTTGACGCGACGGCGGGGTAGTTTGTTGTACAAGAAAGATATTAGGAAATTGAGCGCTACGCGAATCTCCACGTGCATTCTGTCCTTCCTCTCCGGTTGTTGTTTGTGCTCTCTTGAACCGACCACTGAAATCTGCAACAAAGAAACACAATTTCAGTGCACAGATATTCACTCAGAAAGAAAATTAACTCACAGCAAATCACGCGCTCTAAGAATCCCACCCTCACACTTTTATTATCTCTTACTCGCGTTTTGCTAAAAATTAATGCAGTAATAACAACAACACGCGAACACCAAACTTGGTCTGATTATTGGTGACTGTTTGGGACTAATTAAAAAATAATAAAGAAATGAGAAGCAAAAACTTCTCAAACACTCCGTAAAGATTTTAATTAAAATATTAAATACAATAAACAAATAAGGAATATCTTTTTAAAAATTCTTTCTGAAAAACGAAATAATATCAGAAAAAAAAAGCTTATACCTTCCACTGCATAAATTCATGTCATCTTTTCAACTTGAACAGCGAGATGAATTTTGATGAAATTTTGCAAAACAAATTTAACTTAATTTTACAATTTCATATTTTTAATTGGAATTTTAATCAGAACTTTGAATTTAATTAAAAATTTTATTTTTGTGTTTTATACGTTACATAACATGCCAGATTTCGTATGTATAACGATGAAGTAGCAATTTTAAAGTTGCTGCGAGTTCAAATCCCTCCCTAGGCACTGATGTTTGGGATTTCCATAAGAATCTATTGTATTTGACTCCATTTGCAGAGAAAGAGGGAGTTGAATATGATTCATACTCCTCTTATATCGTACCATAGTCAGAAGGAGTAGTTTCTAAATAGGTTATACGCACTTCTAAAGATATTTACAACCAGACTTTCCCGGCATGTATCTATTCTCATCATTTTTATAAATAACTCCACAAGAGGTATATAGGCTGGCGTCATATCTCGAGGCACGTGCGAACACATTATCACAACAAACTGCCACACATCGCATGCAAAAGATGAAGGAACTCTCTTTAGATGGCCTACCAAAAACTCACACTTCTAGTCGAGTCATGCAGCTACAAATACTTCGCATAGAATGTCAAAAGATTCGAAGATAGAATTACAAACATTGACTGAGAATGCTGAACAGTGCCAAACACAGAATCAGGAAAAATGCCATAGAAAAATACGAAGCCCAGTTGTCAGGAATATGTCATAGTACTAAGTTTGGAAATATTTTTTCCTTTACAAAATTAGAAATATATACTATCTACAATAACAATTTAATTTCTAATAAATGCATTTTCTGTTCCTATTAATTGGGTTACAAGATCATCCAACAAAACCACTGATTTAAGAAGCTTATATTGGTTCACAAATATTAGCTTGAATCTATCTGTGGCTGGTGATGATTGATCAACACATCATCTGTCTGGTGACAGTAAGTGATCTGTCGCTGGGGATCAATATTCCTCCATTTTAGCGTCAAAATTAGCGGCTTGTAGCTCTGGTTTCACATATTTCTGCGGCAGCGGTTGGGGGTTTACTTTACTCATCTCCATCTGCGTCTACTGGTCAACATGTTCTCCCTACGGATGATGTGCTATAGTTCGTCATCATTACAGCTACATTGCAAAGACTTGGATTTGCATTACGAACAAGAAAGTAAAATATTGTTGGGAGCTTCTTAACTGAATGTGAGTTAGCCTAATGGCTTTTAGAACCATCTGGTATACTTTGGAGAACTCATATGAAAATTTCCAAAAGCGGTGACTGAGATTTTCATTTTCATACAAGATTCCTACTCTAATCAAAAAATTGGCACAACTAGGATGAAGTTCGTTTTACTTCAACCTGGCACTGAATAAGTGCCAGGTTGAAGTAAAACCAAACATATGCACGCGTACAATAACAAGCCCATCTTGATAATCATATTTAAATGAAAAATCGTCTCCTTTAATTGCATTAATTACCTTCACAGTCTCCCTTTGGCAACCACGCATGAATTAAAAAAAAAAAACATTTCGACTTATTAAAAATGTCTTCAGACTTGCAATTGAAAAAAATGCACGTGTTTGTTTAACACTTTGCAGATAACAGTAACAAGTTTCCAATCCCAAATGATTACAGCTGGAAACAAGGAAAGTGGGAGAAAACTATCTATCCTAGTTCGCGACAGAGCCTTCAATAATTTCCTATAATCAAGGGAAAACACCTGTTTTCAAAAAAATCGACAGTAAAAACTAAATGAATTAATAAATACTTTTTTTTAATAACACACCAGACTCTATTATGAAGCCGTCAGTTAAAAGCCCTTAGGCATCGCATGACAATTACTTGCTATATATATTATTATTTCTCAAATTCTAATCTAGTGTTGATGAATCTATTCTTACCAAGTAATTAGATGATCCGAAAACTTCCGGCTTAAAGTTAAATAAAAAAAGAAACCCAAGACGTTAATTAGATGAAATCGATTTTTTTTATCAACTCACTGCAAGCTCATCGGTAGCCGAACTTTTTCTATGGTGAGCAAGAATGAAAAAGCAACTAATCTAAATTGATTAATGTTATAAATACTTGATACGTCACTATTAATATGAGGGACACCAGTTCCTTCGAAACGTTCCATACTGAATCCCTTTATAATCAAAGCTAACGTCTTTAATGTCTTTTGATCCTATTATCAAGATAGGCCAATCTTAGTAGCAGAATTAATTCTAATCCGTATAAGCCACTCTTTTTTATTCATAGCCCAAGCGTAACCTAGATACAGAGAATTTTAATGATGTGGTATATTGCCAAAGGGATTATAATAACTATAAACATCTTCGTATGGGTGGTAGAGAGGGTCTGATCCTCTCGATCTCCTTCTCAAGATAATGAAGTCGTAAAATTAGAAAGAGTGTTGACTGTCTTTATTTTTATATCGCTCTCCTTTCCCTGGGAGTTGGATTTTTCATTCCTAGAAGCAGACGCAAATCGACAAGAGAACACACTCAATTTACGGGCATAATACAAATCCCATAAGTCTGAGTTGCTTCCTCATAATTGCAAATAACAACAAGGAGCGTGATGTTCTGGTTCTGCGATACCCCATTGCTACCCTAGTGAAATATAGGGATCTATTCAACCCAGTTTTGTCTTTAAGAGCAAACTAACTGATATAAAAATTGTCCTAAGTAATGACAGTTCAACAAGTACTGAAGAGTATTGTCTTCGAACTTCGTAAAAACGTGGGCTGAAAAGTACTGTCTTCAATGTCTTTAAGCCTAAAACAGATTCAAATAGCGGTAAGTTTAGTAATGATCAAGTGAAGTAGGTATGCAAATGATTGAACAGGCAGTTTAAGGAATTAGAAAAAAAAATTCTTAGGCTACTTATTAAATACTCGCAAAACATTCCCATGAAATAAATATCGAAATGCTCTCACTATAAGTCGATATGACCCATTTGTGAGTTTCTGTTGAACTATGCGCGTAAAATTATTTTTTATCTTATATTAAGCATACAATTTCTTCTAGACAGTTTAACTTCTATATGTACACTGTATTTGTTCGGAAATAAAATATAAAATTTGAAATTTTTGAACAATTTCAATTTTTTTAGGCTAACTAGATATTTTTATTACCAGTGTTAAAAGAATTAGCAAAGCAAGTGTTCTCTGCCAGGTTGGCAGGAAAACGACCCAGAGGAAGACCAAGATATAGGTGGATTGATACGGTCCAAAGTGCTTTAGACGATAGAAATATAAGATCTGATAATGTTGGAGTCTTGACAAGTAACAGACTGATTTGGAGGAAAATTGTAGATAGGAAATTAATAATGATGTAATTTTTTCATGTAGTACTATCATATCCTGTACACCCCTTTGAGGATACATGGCACGGATTTGATGATGATGATGATGTGTTAAAAGAAATCACTATTACATCTTCAAAATCAATTGCAGCTTAAACTGTCCTTGTTAAGCAGGTTAGCCGAGTGGTAAAGTATCTGTTGTGTGTTCGAATCCTGCTTTGGACATGGATTTATGTGATGGGATTGCCACTTTAGAGTTGGAGATGAATCTCGTCGCCAGGCGTGAGACCTTCATCCCGATTAATTACTAGAGACCACGTTTTGACTACTGCGTCACTGACAAGTAAAAACAAACAAAGAGAAAGAATAAAAAATTAAAAGAAATATTTAATTCTTATCAAAGATGGTGAAAATCCACATATATTTGTGAATTTTTCTATTGAACTTTCCCTTTTAGCAAACCGTAGAAACCTCTGCAGTAAAGGGATAGAAGACTTTTTTCAGAAAACTGCAAAGATTAACGTCAAATCACATGAATGCGCACTTATATTTAGTTAAATATAATCCTTGGAACTTCAGCCCGCAAAACTAAAGGGATGATTCTTCAACAAAGTGGGTAACATCCGAAAACAGAAATATTTTATTTTCAAGCAACGGGATCACGATTTCTCCATTTGTGTTCAGATAAAAAAAAAATCTAAAAAAGCTAAAACAAATAACTCGGTAACATAAAACGTTCATCGAATAAAAGCTTATACTCACGTTCGTGACTACCCTTCCGTGGTACCAACACCGAATCACTGATATCCATTAAGAAATCAGCCTTTAATTTCGCTTTCTACCACTAGGTGTCCCTCGGGATAGCTATCGTCGGACGAGAGTTGGCTGCCAAGCACAACCGTGCTTCGACATAATCACAGCTCCAGAAGTTGTCATTATTTCATTAATAAAGTTGCTCGTGCTGCAACTGGGGTTGCCTTGGTAACAGCATTAAACGTGATTGTGGTGGCCTAATTCAGATATGTCAAGCGAGAGATAGGAAGCAAAAAAAATCAAGATAGCGAATAGTTTAAAAGATTTTTTTTCCAATCCCTGTGATCTCCATACCCGAATTACTTTAGACGAGGACAGGTCATCTTTTCTTAGAGATCTGATAAGATCCTGCTAATGACCGAAAGGTCGTGACCACTAAAACCATCAAAGAAAATTCACATTTTTTTAGCAATGCCAACATTGACAGACATTAAATATTTATAACTCATATTCTGAAATGTTTTACTCTCTTTGGAAAGAGTCATTAAACGATCCCTAATAGAGCGATAGTTAAATTGGACAAAACTAATAACACATGATCATAAAAATGTTTCAATCTCCAACAGAAGAACTAAGTAGCACACAAATCTATTGGAAGACACCTGGTTAGCAATAATTCATTACTTTTTTTGGATGAAGATAATATTTAATATTCTCTTAAATCGCAGAAAGCTGTGATTTAATACGTTTAAGAAATTTTCTGTTCAAAATTTCATATACTCAAATTTTATGAAAGAACAAGCTAAAATCAGCTTTAATAGACGTCCATATTTTCCACTGTACACAATTTATTCAGTAGGACAGCATTATACTGATTTTCAAGTCATCCTTTAAATATAATTTAAGAAATGATTTTTTTTCAAGTATGGATTTTTGTAATATGCTAGTGCTTAATAATGTTTTATAAAAGTTTATCCTTTAAACGCACTACAAGCATTTTATCCCTAAATAGAATAAGCCTTAGTATTGTAGGCTAATATCATCCTTAATAAGATATTTCTTGAACAGATCGAAAGTTTGTGAAATAGGCTAATGTTATCCTTAATAGTTTTCTTAAACAAATCGATGTTTCCTGAATAGTCTAGGTGCTCTCATCAAGAATTTTTAAAGAAGCCAAAATTTCTTCAATAGGCTAATATCATATTTAATAAGATATTTCTCGAACATGCCGAAAATTTCTGAAATAGGCTAATGTTATCCTTAAGATTTTTCTTGAATGAGCCAAAATTTCTAGAATAGGCTAATGTTATCCTTAAGATTTTTCTTGAATGAGCCAAAATTTCTAGAATAAGCTAATGTTATCCTTAAGATTTTCTTGAACAAATTAAAATTTCTTGAATAGGCTAATTTTATATTTTATAGGATTTCCAACGCCATTCTTTTTAGATATACTTATTATCGTTTGGCATTATCTAAGTCTGCATCTATATTTCTAAATCCCCATTGGGAGGTTCTTGTGAAGATGAATGACACCTCACTTTAATATCCGCTTGTTGCTAAACTAAACACGTGCGTGCAGATCTTAACCATATAAAGTTTTGTGTCATTTTTTCGTTCCTTTGAGAAAGTTTCATCTTCATTATCTCCATGGATACGATTTGCTTAAAAGCAGACACGAATCAAGAGATAAGAGTCACTTAGCAGAGGAAAAAAAATCTTTCATGATGATACAAACACTTTTTTTAATTAAGTCGAAAGGCAATGCGTTCTCTCTCTCATTTTGCCACGTTTCTTGCAAGTTTTTAAGCAGATTTTTTTCAACTTCCCGAATATGTGAAACCTTTACCAGAAACGCAAGCATTTCTTCACGAGTAGAATCGCTTAAACTGCTTAATTAAAAAGACGTTAATGCACACTCGAGCACTTAGTAGAAGGATGAATTCTTACATTTTACAGTGGTAGGGAAATTTGCTGATTGCAAGTTTTCGTGTGAGTAGCCCACTTGCAGACCTTTTTCATTAAACAATTATAATGTTGAAGAACAACACTAGATGGCGCATCCTTCACACGTTTATTAGTCTGGAAGTAGTCTTAAAAGTATTTAATCCCAAAATAATTGTTGCTTTATAGGAAGAAAAAGATATTTTGAATTTTTTTTTTTTAATTAAGAGATTAGTTGAAAGAAAAGCGAATACAAAACGAGAATTAGCGTCGAAGTTGTTTGAATTTTCTACTTATACTTTTTCGATGAATTATAAAATGCAACAATTTTAAATGTCGAAAAATTTGAGTGTCAACTTCGATGCGCGTTCGGTGACTACTGGTGACTGTTTGAACTCGTTTGAAAGACTGTCAGCAAACTAGAGAAGGAAATCGAAGAAAAAAAAGGATTAAGTTTGTTATGGGTGCATTGCTAAATTTGATTAAAAAAAAAGGAGATCGTAAGTAAACATTAAAAAAATGGATGAGAATATTCTATGAAATTAAACACACCAACCGAAGCTAGAACTAATACGACTGACGTGATATCTATCAGCTTTGTGATAAAAACGATGCACAAAATCGAGCTTTCAAGACCAGATTTTATTGTGAATATTCAGAAAGATCATTAAACTTCAACCTTAGGATTAATGTTTCCGTTCACGAACTCGTGCACATTGATATTTAAATCGACCAATAAACCATGCGCTGTTGATATAGCAACATCAGATATACAATTGACTCTGTATATAGAAAACAACAGTGCAATCGATACTGCTGTGTATTATTGAAATATCAATTTCCATAATATGTGATGTTCGTCATAGCTTAAATAGCGACATCTGGTGTTCATCACCGAAAACTGAAATCGTATTGGGTGTAAAACGTTATCTTAAAGGAATAAATGCGGAAAAATAGTCGATCTCTAGGACATCTTCCTGGTTATTGGATAACTTGCTGTACAATTTACTTTAAAAAACATGTGTCTTGCTAGCGTCCCACAAGTGTCGCCACTGGTCGTTTGCCCTTTTACTGAAGAAGTCATTGTCGGTAACCGTGAACATAAGATCAAGGGCATAAAAAATCGATGACCCAATTCGCCTCCGTAACATTGTCTGGCTTTGAAAACACCCATCCTTTAGTTGTACGTAGGCACATGATCGATGTTTGTCATCGATGAATATAAAAATAAAATCAAAACAGAACTTTGTTTTTAATAACATGGATCCATAAAATCATTGATCTTCTAAATTATTTGAATCTGGTTGAAACAAACGGTTAAGTCAAATGGTAAAAAAAGAAAAAAAAAGCGAATGGACAAATATAGATAAAATCAAAACGCATCTTTAATTTTAATATTTCCTCAAAACGTCAAAAGATGGCACTGTGATAAGCAATACTAACAAAGAGCGATGTGGCGAACTTAGATACAAGCTATAAACTTTTTTTTTCGAAATGTTAAAAATTAGGGTCATAAAAAAAAATAAAGCGATCTCTTATCTAGTCCAAGTTTCATTCGATTCTCCATTGATGATGGCTTCTCCACACAGCACTGAGGTAAAACAGAAAAGCTATCTATACAGAGATATTGATTTCCATTTTGAAGGTCAGTCGCAAACGACTAGGCGGATTCAAAGTGACCTTGGCACACTGTTTCTGCCTGAATATCTATTCTGTGTGTGTGGGCGCGTGTTCTCATCACATGCGCACAGACCAAATGACATCGGCAGAGGAGCAAATATATTTATTCCACTGACTGGTCAGACTAGCACTTTGTAGCATCCTAGAACAATAAGCGAATGATTAGAGTATGTGGCATTGTGCCAAGTATTGATCATCCGCGATTATTACCGAACTATTGACAGTTGTTTTTATTCACAGTGTTCCTTTTTATAGATGATTTATATCCACGTATCCTAAACAAAGGAGAAAATTTGAAAGCTTATATGCGAATAGAAATTTTACAATATTAATGGATACAGAGAATATTTTCAATATATATGTCAATACAGAGCATCTTCTATTGACATGTTAGAGAATATCTCCGATTTACTTGCCAATACTTTTGCCAAAACATTTGCGGTGCATGCATCGGTATAAACACTTTGATTTATTTGTGGAAGTGGAAACATTCCCAATCTGCAGTACAATATGCCAACCAACAAGCCAAGATCGCCAATTTATATAGCAAACGCAAGAACTGTATTTATACATTAGTATTCGAGGGAAGAAAATTACCTGGTAGACCCAGATGTTCTTGGGTTGATGATATAAAGAAATGAGTAACAAGAGCTATTAAGAGATCAAAAAGAATGGTAGAGGATCGTACACTCTGGCGTACCATGATTGCTAACCTCTAAATTGGAGAAGCTACTTTAAAAGAAGGCTATTACACGTCGAACTGAAATAGAAAATAACATAAGTGGGCGGGACGTATGTTGGTTGCCATGCCAACATATTCAGTATGCCAAAAATTATACACCAATGCCAACAAGCTAATTCATATCTTAATAACGACTTTAATTATCCATCTTACTGATAACAATTTTTTCTATAAAATTTTCTCCGTTATCCTTAGGAATTTGCTTCAAGACTCAGGGTAATTTTGCCAATAAAATATCGCCAATATAAATTTCCAATTTCAATGTAATTTGCTTTGTTTTGTCTATTCATTTTAGTAACGGACTATTTTGCTGCTTAAGATAACTATTTCTCATTCTGTCGACCATCCTCGCAAATAAGGAGCGCAGTAAAGATGTTGTTAAACAGCTTTCAGAGGAGGAAATAACTCATTCAGCGAACCCAACAGAGCCTCTTGCAAAGATAATACCACCAAAGTTAAAAGGTTTCCCGACTCTTTGAACTTTCCTAATTTCTCTTCCAAGTCCCATCTTTCTCTTCTTATTAGCTTGTCGCGTTTGCCAGGCCAACCTTTTAACTATTTGTCACAATTGAGCAGCGATAAAATATCCTGCCATTCACTTTAGCTAAAAGGAACAGAGAATTTTCATTACTCTAAAGCCCTTTTGCAGTTATCAAACACCACAGTGTGTCTAAAATCCGGTCTGTCATGATAGCGATAAAACTTCTAATACGCCACAGGGAGCAGAAGCAAGCATTGTTTGTCATTGAATGCTAGCCCTTTCTCTAGCGCTCCTGTTTGTCAGCTACAACAAAATGTACGGTGGTTCACAAGGGACAACTCTCTTTGCAGAATTCGATTGTTGGGCAGATGTTTGTATAAGTATGTCATGTGCTTGGCGAAGGACTATTGATTTATTGACAACGTAGATATATTTTTTATTTGTCTTTTCGTGGATGTAGCGTGCTTTTTTTGTGTCGATACTTAGAATCAAGCAGTACTCCTATTGGATTTAGAAGTAATTCGTTTATCGGTTTTGAAACTTGCATCTTAGTAATAGTTAAGACATTTGCACTAAATTATAACGGGATCTGGCTATTGTCCAAATTCTATCCGATTTGAGATTTCTCCCATCTAAACCGTTGAATTGGATATCCCAAAGGTTAAATGTTATCCTACAGTGTCCATCTAGTTGAATTTTCCTTCGTGGTATTTCAACCTATCGTTGCCATGGCAACAAATGTTTCATTAATAAAACAACCGTAGCACACACACAAAAAAAAAGAGTATTAAAAAAAGCTTATGCATGGGGAGCGTAGCTACCTAAATCGACCATGACCGTGTCTCGTTGCAGTGTCTGGCTCAAACCATCGCGTGCCTTGGGACGCTTATGGCGATATAGCGTTCCTTTTTGTTTTCCCTCCCCTTTCCCCCCATCTCCACATGCGCTCTCTCTCTAGCGACACCACGAACTATTTCCTTGTTTGAAGAATAATGCAAACAACTAACAAGATGAATGGAAAACAATATCCAAACACACGTCAGGGCTAAGCAAAGCTAAACGAAAGCCTTCTAGAAGCCCGCAGCATATAATGGTAGACTAGTTCATTTAACTGAAAAGGGGAGAAAGGTAGAGGGAGGGGCACATTTTCAAAAACTATGTATGTAATGCCTCTTTTTAGAATATTTTCTTAAAATAGATTGATATCGGCCCTCAATGTTCAGCTTAAAAGGTGACAACAAGGTCAAGTGCCCTTTGTTGAAGACCACCAAATGTTATCTAAGATATTTCATCTTTTTACGTGATTAGAGTAGATGATAAATGGAAAGATCCCGATATGGAAAAGGTACGGGAGCAGAACATGTCAAAGATTAATGCGGCCAGAACACGTATCTCCTTGGAAAGTGATTTCGAATAAAACTACAATTTCAATTTACTCGGTTCTCTCCCTTTAAACCAAGGAAAATAACTTTGGGTTATGTACTATATAAAATCTGTAACTATAAAAAGGATGGAACTATTAAAAATTAATTAATAATTTCGAAATATTTCCTATTTTTGAGAAATAATAAAAAAAAAATATTTTGAAATTTCATTTCAATGTTTAGGACACCACTTTTTTTCTCTATCTTTTATTTTATATAGACGATTGTGGGAAATATGTTAATACATCAAATTTGACGTATTCTCTCTGACTGAGCACTTAAATTAAATTTAGTTTTGAGAGTGTCTAATATGGGCACGCTATATAAGCATTGAGTGTAGTATTCATCAGATATAAGCATTGAGTGTAGTATTCATCAGATAGCTGGCATAATCCCAATTATCCTTTCCACTGTACAGTGAGCGAATTTGTCATAATTGACTACTACATTCTGGTTATTATGCTGTGTCTCTTACGACCTACTCCCAAGGTCAAACTGATGCGTATCCTATTTTAGGTAGACCATTGATTACTATGAAATGAAAGAAAAAAATGTAACAATTACAATTTAAAGTAACGTATTTAAATAGATTAGTTTATTTTTCATTATATATATTGTGAGTATAGTTCAAGAGTTTTTTTTTTAAATAAATTGTTCATTATTAATTCCTGATCATCTCTTTTAACAAATATTTCAGGTCTATTAAATATCAAATTATTATTATTATTATTATTTATAAAATTGTATTTTTTTTTCTAAAATTTAGTTTGTTCGATGGCTGAAAGATGGCGCCACGAGAGATTTTATTTAAAGTGCAGTGAATCAAACTATTGTATGACATACAAAGAAAACAATTTTTATAACCCTGAAAGTTACTTAAACATTAGCCTTAAATTAGACTAGTGTTACTTACATGAAGCATGACAAATGAGCTTACGTAAGGTGGTAACACTGCAATTTCGTGATTCCGCAGTAAAAATTAAATAAATAAAATGAAAATAAGCAATAGGGAGAGCTGAAGGATGCCACAGTACACCAAGAAATATTTGAGTTTGGAAGGGGGAGAGAGAGTTTCCTTAGGCTTAACGGAATGATAACAGTTTTAGACACTATCCTCTTTCTCTAGTATGTTACATTCTAACTATAATCTACAAGTTAATTCTTGCTAACCATTAACAATTATCTAGTAAGACTTATCGTTTCTATGTATCGTTCAGCACATCCTCGAAATTATAGTCTTCCCAATCTAGTAAATATTATCTTGGAATGAAAACTATTGAGTTAAGATGATGAAGGAGATTGATGAGACTGGCTTCAAGTGAGTGCTAAATGTCGTGTTCCGAGTATTCTTGGACACACCCGGTCGGTTACACAATATCTGTAGGTTATCTACTGTTTCTCTAGTTTTTCACTTACACGCAAAAGCCAAGCATGAACGCACTGTGGTAGTAATTACATGAACTGCAAGAATAACTCATGGATTCATAGATCCATGAGCTATTCTTATAATTATTATTAAACATGAGATTATTAAACTTCCAACTTCTCGTTGGAAGTTTAATAATCATTTCTATGCGTCCGCCTGGTTAGCCTAGTGGCTATGCGCTTCGCAAC
This sequence comes from Typopeltis vanoorti, assembly GCF_054136105.1. Lineage (NCBI taxonomy): Eukaryota > Metazoa > Arthropoda > Arachnida > Uropygi > Thelyphonidae > Typopeltis > Typopeltis vanoorti. The sequence goes on from NC_143551.1 coordinate 29,980,672, forward strand.
CATATGTATGGGAGAGGAGTATCCTGGGTTTCGATTCCCGTTGCCGACGTGAAGAGCTTAGGGATCTTTCTCAGACATAACCAAATTAGCAGGTCTTGGGCGTGGACCTCCCCAGTTTATCTGGGCCCCGTGAACACACGAGATACAGCCATAGACCGAGATACAGAGATATACCGGGAGACATAGGGCTAGTCACCTTATCCTCGGGATAAGGTGACTTAGAAGAGCTCGTCAGCTCTGTAGCAGGCCAGTAAGGACTAATATGTAGTAGGGAGAAGAAGAATTTCTAGATGCATTTTTATGTAGTATCGCAATGGAATTAAAATCACCTTACAGGCCATAATGGATCAAATACGCATCCCCATACGTTTCGTATCCATCATATATTTCAATGTAATATCAATGGTATTACAATTTTAATAAGCACTTCGCATCCATGATAACTTGAACGTGTATGTATAGACATCTTGGGCGGTAGTATGGTTAAGATACTTTGATTGGACTTACAGCGCTGTCTCTCCAAGAGAATAAAATTAAAAATACAAAATAAATTGTATTTATCTTATATAAGTAAAATGATGGTGTCTTTAATTTTTATCGATAATTATTAAATTTTATTAAGATTATTTAATGTTTTGAATAAAGAATGAAAAATAATTAACACTTTTAGTGTTTTTTTTATAAAAAAATTTGTCAGTTGAAAGGATATATAGAATGCCCGTTATTTAGGATATTTTTAGACCTCAACCTTCCTTCTTAATTCAGTGAGGAAACAAAGGATAAGCAGTCATCCTTAAACTTTTGCGCGCGCGCGCACACACACACACACATTCAAGAACAGAGATCGTATCTACTCATTTGACGTGCTCAGCCACGAGTAACTTTACGCTCTGGATGTGTCGATGAGGCGAAGATTAGGGAAGTATTTCAACAACACGTGACTCTTTTGCATGATGTGACGTTCGTCCAAATATTGCAACGAAGACTCCAATGCGGCGCGAAATGGCAGAGGTGGAAAAATCCTGACCCATTCGTTTATAATAATGCGCTCGATAAATCAACTAATGGTCGCCTTTCGTAGTGTGATTTGATTTCTTAAATTGGAGGTAGAGGGCGCAGTGCTATATACCAACCATATGCATCTATAATACACGCATTGCAATGCGCAAAATATAATTAGAAAACGCTACAAAAATAGAATTTATTTCGATAAAATGTAATAATCGGTGTTAAGCCTGCTCCAAATGTAGCCCTGCATTTGAGAACTGAAATAGGTTTTCGCCGTTCGTTCTTTTAAACTGTACTATCATTAGTCTATTTCCAGGTCCAAAATCTGTTTATACGTTTCGATTATGTAATCAATAGAGTTTGTTTCATCTTTTAAACTGTATATACCCTTCCTATGAATAATATAAAACAAGAATATTCTGCGGATTATAAATAATTCTCTATATCTGAATCCTATATATATATTTCTTCAAGACGTTATATCAAGAAAACCAAGATTAAAAATTACCGTTGCCATGGAAACATAACGTCGCATCCATCTTATTCAAATATCAAACAGTGAACGCTTTACTAGAATTTGTAAATCGATCCGAGACTAATTTAATATTAATCCAACCCCCGGAAAATGTGATCAATCCCTTGACTTAAAGGATGAATCAAATAACACACAACAGTATTTCATCTGAAGTATCCTAATGTTGCGTTTGCTCCTTTCTATTGGTGATATGCTAAGGAATGTTATCTTATCTCCAGTAAGTTAAGCTCCCGCTAAAAGTTTTAATTAGCAGCTGTGGAAAAATGTTTCGTTTGTTTTATTTAACATTTCGATTATTAACTTTGGATTTATATAGGGCTTAATTTCTAAAAGTTTTACATGTTTAAAAGTTACTCTCCAACAATTCTGACATTCTGTGGATGAATAAGACACTAAGAATAGTACTATCTGAGTCGAGTTTCTCGCTGTTCTGATTTGCATTTAAACTCATTTGACATCAAAATTATGCCTGCTTTTATAACGTGGAGAGAAAGAAAGAGAGAGATAGAGAAAAAAAAAAGTGTTTTCAAATCTACTGTATCTGCATTGACTCAGATATCGCACTCTTCAATAAAAATAATCGGGGATACTTAAAAGCCCTTTAAGACCCACAACTTACCGAAATTGGCGTTCATAGCCATAATTTTAGGATAATGTGGTTAATCTTATTGCTAAATATACACATTCTTGTGTGCGTGAATTGCGCGCGTGTTCTCCTGGTCGGTATACATCACTGAACGTTTATAGGTCACTGTTTTTTGTTTTTTTTGTTTTTCTCCTCCGAGATAAAGCGATAATGAACACGCTATTATTAAGCATATGTTTTCTTTAGTTAACATCAAGGCCTAAAATATAATGTTCTTCAAAGCATAAATTTTGTGAACTGAATTCGTTTCCATAGGAAACGAATTCAGATTACATAAATGCAAACCAAGAATATTTATACTCCTACAGAAATAATAAATTTCTCGAGAATGGTCGATTAGACCAATGGTTCAAATAAAGGTCATGTCATTGTAAAAATGTATATCGTAATATTTAGGTTTTAATGTGTTCCAAGCGTATGTAGATGCGGTACATTTCTTTGTGTATCGCACTTAAGGCAATAATGTCTAGAACTCTGTACATTTCTACGTTTTGTAACTTGGATGAACTCTTTAGATTATGCGGGCAGAATTTTTAAGTTGTGTACTGTATTGGGAAACAGAATAAACTGGCTAACAGAATGTACTCAGTCAATAACGAATATCATTTATTGAAGAGTCCTGGGTTCGAGTCTCTAGAACCCAAAGAACCTTTTTAGCGGTTTTTTAATTGGAAGGTGAGTTGGTCGATCTCATACCGAGGGTGAATTGTTTTTCAAGACAAACAAGCTAGAGATTACATGACATTAACAGACATAAAACTATGAAAATAGAATTAACCACCCTTAGTCAGGTTTCTGTTAAGCCAAGTTACTTGGCCCAGCAGGCCACTGAGCCTAAAACAAAAACGAGGATTATAATGGCAATGGAACGATTTAATGAATAGTATGAGGAAGGATAAACCTAAAGAGACAGTTTATGGAACCCCACCTAGAAGACTAGGTCCTATTTCTTATTTATAAATTTAATTTTTTTTTTAATTTTTTCATTTTCTTTCGATGCATCTGATTTATAAAGCGTATCGGAGTCCCCAATAATAATTGGCCCGAATTTCCCTCAGAAAATGCTAGAAAGATGAATTAACCAAAATAAATAAATAAAAAAAACAAAAACAGATTCCACCGTAATTAGGGTATGGCATCAACGCTTAGAAGCAAGCATTACTGGTATCATGAAAGTCACAGTGAGAAAATGATTTCAATTCTGCAAATGCATATCTCTAGAGGGCGCTCTACTATAGGCTTTGATTATCTTAAATACAGAATTTAAATTATGGGACTCAATCCTATAACATTTTTTTTTTCACACGAAGTAATGAACTTTGATTTGTATCTACCGGTAGAGGGAAGCACTATATGAACCGATCAAAAGTTTGTAATCCTGATTTATAAGGTTGTGAGCTCAGTATCTTGACTCTTAAGTGCTGATAATCTCAAAGAAGAGATAAGATATTTGATATTTTAAGGATTTGTGATAAGAAACTACCCTTAAAAAATAAAAACAAAATTAGCAAATTCTTTCCCGTAGTATAGAAACTCTCTGCAAGTTAATTAATGAAAATAGACTACATATAAATAGCTGTTTTTCTTTAACTACATTTGAATAAAATATTTCAAAATTAATTTGGTTAACGACAATTTCAGTTAATGAAGGCTCTTGTTTGGTCTATCAAATGAATGGAATTTGTGTTAATAGGCACCAAACAACTAAAGCTATGAGTCCAGTGCATTACTGTTAACTGAGAATGTGTTCTACGGCCAGTGTGTCAAAGTTTGCTGAATTTTGATAATATTTGTTAAGTGCAATTTTTACTATCGCCTAAAATATTCCTAAAAAAGCCGTGTAGCATTCGATTTGTAGTTTCTATTTGCAAAGTATCAACTTTGCAATTTATAGAATTATACTTAAATGCAATCCGAATAATAAAAAAAGCAGTTTGTCTGTATAGTGATTAACATTTTCAAGAGTTTGTTTATTTAGTAATACTTTATTTGATGTATTGACGATTCAACTTTCAAAACTCTACCATAATTTCTTAGCTTCGAGTAAGTCATACAAGATTTTTCAAAATGCAGAGGAACAAAGTTCTGTGTATTACATTTATGGAGTACTTTTCTTCACTGTTGACATAGAAACAGTAATAGAAGACCGACAATTTCGAGATAAATGCTGTTAATAGAACAGCATTAATCTCGACCCGGACTGTTTTTTTTTTTTTAACAAATACGTTTCTTGGTAAATGTACCATGTGTATCATGCAGATTGCCTTGACAAGAAAAGAAAACAGACAATTCTTGGCCTGGAATATACAGATATTTTTACACCAATGATTGTATCAGCTATATTCAGATACGATGCAAACTAAATCTTACACTGCACGATAACAATAGGAAACTACTATCAATGGCACGGTAAAAGACTATTGAACCATTGTTCCAATACATTGAACAGGATCGCTATCTAACAGCAGTAATTTCAACAAGATGGCGTTACTGTTCTACTGATTTAGAGACACATTTGAATGTCTGGGAAACTAGATCCAAAAATTCTATTATTGCCTGAGTACAGACCTCCTATAACCCTTTCATTCTCCTTATTATGCATAAAACCACAGAATATATACAGAATATACTAAAAAATTTTAAAAATAATAAAAATTTTTAAAAAAATCATACTGCCAATGAAGGTTATATAATACTCTAGAAATTGCACTCAACAAAAGAATAACAAATGTTTAATTATATTTTAGTAACAAATATATAAGTTTCAGAATAAGAACTGAATTTTGTATACATCTTGTACGCTTTATGGACATCTAGTGTGTTTTTCCGTCTGTCACGTCTTTCATCTCTTGTACTAGTTAGCGGTTTTGATAGATTTAAATTATTTATTTTTCCAGGAGTTCTCTGTATATCTTTCTATATCAACTCTTTCTTCAAAGAAATAATAAATAAATAAAATAAGGAAGGAAAAGTAGATTATTCTGTTTCCATGGAAACAGACTATCGGTCTTTCTTATTTATCCCTTTGATCAGTGAAGAATTTGCCCGGTAAGAAAACACCACTGGACCCTTTTTTAATATAAATAAATAGTCACTTTGCATAATTCTTTTTTTTTTTTTTTGTTTTGCAAAAAGTTCTTTTGAAGTTCTGTAAATTTTATCCCCTCTTTGGTAAATGAAACAAAAAAAAAAGTTTTCTAACATGCAAACCATGTTGCTACATTCACTAGATTCGGGGAAAAAAGGCGACGAAAAACAAAAGAGGAGAGAAAGAAAGAAGGGGAAAAAAAAACACTTAACATCCAGCAGTGTGTGCTCCGACTGCACCAACTCCCAAGAGAGACAAAATGGAATCGACGTGCCCAAAAGCGCAACCCGGAAATGGTAAGAACGAAGCTTCCAGACACTGCCTGCCAACGATCAATAGAGAGAACTGGGCCAGCAGCGGCACTGGGAGAGAGATAACAGCGGAACACCGAAAATCCCAAATAACGTATCCCAAACGATTGGTAGCAGTAGATGGGAGGGGGGGGGGGAGAGACTATGGAAATGCGCAAAAGAAGGGAGGGGGGAAAAAAGGTGGTAAAAAAGAAAAGCATCATCGAAACACCTAATAAACAAGCAACACGCAAGGAGGGAATCATTGTTAAGTGACTCGGATAGCTGTGGAGTTAAGGCATGATTACTTCCTCTACATTAAATTAGTATCTCTGTACCGATAATTGCATCTCTTCTAGGAGAAAAAAACACGAATAAAAAATATCCAGTCATTCTACAAACAAAGCAAAAATATCTCCATGGAAATACAATCACCATGGAAATAGAAATCGACAACAAACGCTCATTAGATTTGTTGTACGCGTATGTTGAAATGTATCGTCTGCTGGCACCACAGTCATGCATTGTTGGCATGAGCCACGTTTCCCTTTGTTCTGAATGAAAAAAAAAAAAAAAAACTTTATGAGTTGTTCGTTGCAGAGGAATAATAATAAGGGAAAAGATTACAGAAAAATAATAATTCATGACAGAATTTGAAATTATAAATTTTATTATTATTTTTTTTTTTTTTGAGGAATGATATTATCGGTACATAACAAGTGTACATTCCTTCAACTATCACAAGGGTACCACCACCCAGGAATAGACACCGGAAGATAGCATAACATTCCCTTTGCAACTTCACCAGCTGAACAAATACAAACCGATTCAAATTGACACGCCAATATGTGACTTTTAATCTGATCATGTTTCTAAGAAATAGCATTAATTACTCAGCAGGGAAAACACACTTGCTTGGAATGGCAACTAATAAACTGTCAACTACAACAAATCTTGTTAAATCGTCCTTCAATGACCTTGGCAGTAACCTTTAAAGACCGTGTCGTTTTGTTTAAACATTTCATTTAGATATCTCTTTTATCATGCACCTGCTCATGCGCACTCTATTCCCCAACACACACAGCGAAGCACGTGACTTCCAGCTCTTTAATTGTTACCATGTAGGTTTCAACAATAGCAAGCACGTTCACAACAGATCATATTTGCGCTGGGAATGTAATTAAGTGGAAGTATTTTGCATTGAGCATTTGTGAAAACGACATTCGCGTGAAGTGAAATCGACTAGAAGTTTTGACTAATTATTATTATGGACAATAAAAGCAAACAATATAAAATTATTGTAGTGTGTATGTTTAAGGATATTTCAACTTATGACAAACTAGAAATGTTATAAATAAATAATAATATTTAATTGGAAATATAATTGGCACAAAAATTACCTTAAGTCTTATTCACTTTATAAAATTTCTTGATAATTAAAAAAATATATAATAAAACATTTATTGAATACTTTTGGTACGTATCTATCAGATATAAGAACTCAACACCTTCTGAATGTTTTATAATTATCAAGTAATATTTTTAATCTCTCTGAGTATCACAAAGATAAAAATTTTCAACAAACCTCTATTTGCACAAACTGTTTACGTACTCAAATACACAAATAATTGTAACTTGGCGAATCATTTCAAATATTATCTTCCATTGTTCCAGAACAAAAGCGATCTATTTTATCAGTTTTATAGAGCTGTCCAATGTGTAAAAGTGTTAGATAAACGAATCCGTCTAATGAAATACTTTCTCTATTATAGTATTGCATGTGATTGTATTTCCGTGGGTTTTTAATTACAGATTAGTTTTAAAATATCTGAAGTCGAGTTGGAAAAAAAAAAATGTGGGCATTTAAGGAAATATAAAAGAAAATATTTCAACAGCCTGCGAGTGGAAAATTCTACAGATAAAGTTATTTTAAGCATTGATTAGGGGGAGGGGGGGGTATTCTCTTATCGCTTGATAAGTTTGACCTCTGGTTATCCACTATAGATAGTCAACCAATCGAAAAAGGGTGACAGGAGGGGAGAATTTCTGTTATTTCAAGGCTACTTAATGTCATTTGAATATACAACGATCCCTCACTCTCTATTGAATGATCCTTTTGTATTCGAATAGGGTTCCCATTTTTTTTTTCTTTTTTTTTTTTTTTTGCATCTTCCCAAGCTGTTTTTCTGAGTCTCGTCAGGATCCAGATGATCTATCTCCTGCATTTTTGGCACCTTCTTTGATTTTCACTGTCAGCTGAAATATTTTTGGCTTGCAGCTGAACATTTCTGTATGGCCTTACGTCAGCAGAATTCTTTGATGATGAACTGGACATTAGCGATGAGGAGAAAATACTCTTGCGTGTATCTCCTAGGAATTCGCGGTATGTCTTGTTAGAACACAGGTAGCGAGCTTGATAGATGACCTACTCAGTAGCTGTCTGAGAACGTCTATGGCATATTTGATCACGTATTTCTTATATCGAAAGAGCTTAGAAAGTGCCTTCTCAGTTGTTGTTATCGCTAATAGAGGGATGAGAAATGCGATACAGAAAACTGTAATGACATCTGTCTATTCATGACAGAATAGGATATTTCTTCACTTTAATATAGTCATGTTTCGATGGAAACTTAAGTCTGCAGTTGTTTTTACCTGAAGTATTGGAGCTGTTTAATAAATACAAAGATCACAACGACTGTCAACAATAGTAGTAAGGTACAGAAAAATAACAGGTAAAAAGGTTTGATCCAAAACTAGAACTAATACAAATAAGCAATATATGTTACGATTTAAAATAATAATAATAGTATAAATATATACTAGGTGGCGCTACTACATCAGAAAAAAACGCGCCTGAAAGCAGAAACTTACTTAACGTGATTACTTTCAAATAGATTTCACCGGACGTTGCGCCATCTGGTGACCAAAAGGTTGCCACATAAAATTATAACTTAGTTTTTTTTTTTAATCGTATCCTATTATAAAATGTGCTTATTAAATCGGTTAATAACAATACAGAATCAATATAAAGTTATTGTGCATTAAAAATGAAAAATTTAAATGTCAGTTAGCTGTGATAAATAATTATTATACACAAAAAAATCTCACTCTTCCGATTAAATCCAAATACATGAAAGGGTTGTCAAAAAAGGCCATTCTATCACCTTTGCAGAGAAAATCTAAAATAAAACAATACAGGTACACAATATAAATAAATTCCCGGTTATCATTTTTGTTATTCAACAGAATATAAAAACACAAATGAAGGAAACGAAATAGAAAAACAATTTCATTTCCTTGTAAGATACTCGAGGCAACCAATGAGCGTGTTTCTAAACTAGTTAATACTTGTTTAAACAGCTTCTCAGATCACACACACACACACACGAGCCAGGCGAAATAGAAATACAAAACTTCTACGGTGATCAAGCATGCGAATATTCTAAACGGACGTTCTTTTCTCCGCACAGATAAACAAGAAGGAAAACACACCATCCAGAATATTCTCCGGTTAAACCACATTAAAACAGAGGCTGCCCTTCCAAAGTCCAAAACAATCCGTCACATGAGAGAATGTAGGACGCTAAGGCACAAGCGGCCGCAAATCGATGAAACAGCTGACGGAGACTTCTTACGGCTCAACACTTTACGGTTTGCCAGCTTTGAAGGAAGGTTGGAAAGAAAAACCAGTCGGGAACACAAATCAACCGCACCACACCATTTACGAAATTAACACACACTGACAACACTTCATCCGTCTTACGACTAAAACTACCTTTAACCCCCGATTTAAAAAAGAAAAAAAAAACTTTTAAAATCCAAACCTCTTCAGGGTAATCAATAATGCGGAACTGTCGGATTCCTTACCTTGCAGTTACTCCAAGCAGGAAGGGCCGAGTATGAGGCCCATACGGACAAACAGACAGACAAAAGCGGTACAAAAATAGAAAAAATAGCCACTATACAATCCTGTACACCTTCCTCCCAACACCAGGCTTCCGACCTTTCTGTTCGACCTCTAGCATCGGCAGCAGTTCCATTAGAACAGTCTTTCCCGGTTGGTTGTATTCCTCCGCCTCACAAAGTAAACCCTCTCGTTGCTAAGTCCCTTAGTCGGTGAAAAAATGTCCTCGGAAGGGTTGTCGAAGAGTAGACGAACTTCCTCTTAAGGTGACGATCGGTTTTGGGGTTGTGTAAGCTCCTTTCGGCGGCTTGACAAGTGAAGCGTTGCTCATTAGTCGTGTCGGGCGCTGTAAGTCTCCGCCGCCCGCTACACCTACATGTACACTCCAGGCTTTCCGAAGGCTTCCTCGTCGTGCATGACGTCCGCTTTAACAGCCCGACCAGCTGATGTTGAGGGAAATCACTTTTCCCAAGATGCCGTCGGCCTAGTGAGAGCTGAAATAAGGTCAAAGGGGCTAGCGAAAAGAAGGCACAGTCGTCTGCGTTTAGTCGCATTCTAGCCATCGCTGTTTCTAACCTTTAAAGGTGGAAATGGCTGCGTTTTAAAAACAACAAAAAAGAAAAAGAAGTGTTTACATGCAACTGTATAATTGTTTTAATAATAACGTCACGTTTTAATTATGCCATTCGCGAGTTCTTTGTTTATGTTGAAAAGTGAGGTTTGCGTGAAATGGGGAAAAACAGAACGAAAGAACATGGGAGTTCTTTGAGGAAGTTTCGGACATAAATAATTGTTGTTAAATGTATGACGTCATTGATTAATCACCTTTTATTATTTCTACTTCTACTTGCATTAAAGTGGAGGATTTTCTATGGGAACCTGAATTCAAATCACGATCGTGATCACACTTTTTTTTAATCCGGTTTCGAACCAAGATCATGATCGCGCTTTTTTAATCCGGTTTCGAACCAAGATCATGATCACACTTTTTGTAATCCGGTTTCGAACCAAGATCATAATCTCACTTTTTTTAATCCGGTTTCAAACCAAGATCGTGATCACACTTCAACCATGAACATCATTAAGCTTGTTCTTGGATTATAGTCACAAACATGTTCGAACTTGAAGTCGGATTACAACAACGAATATCATCCGACTGGTATCGAGATTCAAAACACAACGGTCTTGTGATTTGCATTGAAATCTGAGCATTGATTCAGACAGATCAATTGCCATCATTACAGCTGGGTAATGATGGCAATTTGTTTACTGATCGTCTTGATGCACTTCAATCGCTTAACTACAAAATATGTTAAGCAGTTTTTCTAATAAAATTAACTCCTAAAGATGTCATCGATCCTCTTTCTCTTCTGTCAAACATGATTCAGTCGAGAGTGTTTGACAGAGATATCTTCGGCAGTCGTACAAACATCCAATCGGATTACATCCATTGGCGAAGCAAGCACACGACAAACAGGTGAAAGCTAACACCTGCAGTATTCATTACATTAATCCCACCCAGATAGCCACGGTGTTTGGCGAAAGCACTTGGCTGTCTAGCATTACTGGATATCAAATGCCCGTCTCATTTATTAGCTTTTCCCTTATGGACCCGTCTTTCGAAACCCGCCAAGGATGAACAAGTAACTGCATTTTGCTGGTAGGCCCACACTTTCCTGTTGTCATGGTAACGGCTTAAGCGAGATATTTATAGTCCTGATAACAATGTTTCGCCACCCACGGAGAACATTCGAGTACGATAAATAACTCTTTATGTTCTCATATGGTATTGAAAATGAATAGCAGGTTAGGGAGAGAAAACAAGAAATTTCGAACGATGTAAGTATCGCCATAATCCACCAAAGGTAATCTGACTAGAAGTATTTCAGTACTATTTAGTCACGATATTTGTTCATTAGTCAAGTAAGTATTCATTTCGTTCATCAGTTAATTTTATATTTTAATTTCGTGATTATTCCCTTTAGACAATAATAATTATGTTTGCATTAATACACACAAATCAATCATTTATGTTTGTATAGAATTGAAAATAAGGAAAACTCGAAGAGACAAATTTCGAACAATGCAGGTATCGCCATTATCACAGCACCTCTGGTTGGAATTTTATCGAAAAAAATTATTAGTAGTATTGCTGCTAATTAGTTAAACATCAATTAAGAAAGTTATATCAACCAGCAATTAGACAAGAAGTGGGGGATTATGAAAAAAAAAATCTTTTACTTTTTCATGGCGGTGTACACGTATAATTATCCTACATTGCCACGTGTTAAAACACGCTACTGCTACAATGTCTTTTGGTCGTTATCATCTAGGGAGATAAAGAAGTGCTTCGTGTGTAGTTGTAAGATAAAGGATAATAGCGGATAATAGCGTCCCAAGAGGAGATGAAATAGCAGGCCAATTATGTGCCGGTAGTTTATAAAAACACACCCCTTCCCCTTCCCCCGAGCTATTGCCTTATCGTGTTTTGAGTACTGAAGCCTTTCACCTGAATGCTTGCTCTGCCTTAACAAATGGCGTCTATGGAAGATCTGCCGAACCGATCAATAGAGTCACCCTTTTACAGACTTTCTTTATCTTTCATCTTTGCTCAGCCAAAATTCTCCTTTCATCATTCCAATACTTTTACTTTCCGTTTTGTAATAAGTATTCAGTAATTACATGACGTAATATGCATGACTGAAATCCTTCACTTTTATTATATAATAAAATACTAGAAATTTTATCGTTTCTATTTGGGGTTAAAATCTATGGAAAAGTACGTCTTCAAAGTAGGTTAACAACTGTGGTTTTTATATATAAAGAGAGGTGTTTTAATTACTAGTTACACTAAGTATTTACAAAGCAACTCTGTTAGGATATAATGGGTATTGTCATCCATTATAACCTGTTTACGATAGCTGCATCTAGAAGTGCATTTCTATCATTATTGGCTTATCATACGCTATATTCTGAATTTAAAGAAAAATATATAATCAGTAAGTTGCGTGTCAACTGGATTTTGCTACGTTTCGAGTTTAGAATTAGTATACAATAAGTAACCAAAGCAGTCAATAAAAATTGGATGGCAGAACAGTTATTAGTATGTGCTTATACAATTTCTAGTGCCAGTGTGTGTGTGTGTGTGTGTGTGTGTGTGTGTGTGTGTGTGTGTGTGTGTGTGTGGGTTATATTCATGGAAATGTATTTGGGATGATGACACAGCTTTAGATGAAACTGTGGATGGTGACAACTTGAAATCAAATTTTTTGATGAAAGATTTTTTGGGGATGAAGATATAAATAGAATTTCTTATTTACTCTAAGATGGTACCACACGAAGCAATTCGCCCTCACGATGTTTATGCCCATACGCTTTTAAATCCCCCCCCCCATTCAAATTCGATTTGTGTTTATCATTTGCACTAGCGAACCACAGCTTTATTTGTTCCCATATTTTATCAATAAAAAAAAGTGTTCTTCTGACTTAGAAAATAATCATTTGCCGGGGCGAATCACCTAAAATAGTTTCCGACTGCAAAATTCTGTTAGTTTCACATAGTAGCAAAAAATATGCCTCATTTTAAATCCCCCCCCCCTCCTCTCCCTCCCGAAGGAGTTCGCGAATTATTATCATTTGTGCTGAAACGCTTCCAGCAAATGACGACATTTTAACCTCACAATGCTTCGCTTTCAGCGATATCTACCGGCAAATTTGGTAACTATTTGGCGTAGCTTCATCTTTCAGATATCGTATTATTGTGTGTGCTTCTCAATTTCTTTCTAAATATCAATAACTGCTAGCCCTTCAGCAAATGCCGATGTACTCCGGTTCCATCCTTTTTCATTTATTGATAAATGCATTTTGTTTGATAAGTGCATAGCCGCTGTGTTTCTCGTCCGTTATCTTGTATATGATGCAGCTATTTTGTGTTGTGTACATTAGCCTACTTTTTTGACGTCCCTTCGGAGAAATCTGCCTTGATACGTTGATTTTAATAGGTACTCTGGGAAACAACCCTCTACACCTATCTCCTCTTCACACACACATCCCTTTCGCCTCTTCCGCTAACGGATTTTTTTTTTTTTTTTTTTTTTTTTTTTTTGTTCCCACTCTCATAAAGATTTTTGTTGATTTTTGCTTTCATTTCGTTGGCGTGCTTCACAGATTGTAAGCCATGATAAAGGCGGGCGTGTGTCTACTGTAGTGAAGTACTTTAATGGCAAACATCCCATTGGTTATGTGAGTATCTTGGGAAACATGGGAGCAAAGATTTTCATTTATTTATTTCTTAGATACGCAAAAGTAACACGAAAGAGGATTAAGGTGGCGTTTCCGCTATAAAAAAGCAACTCTTAAAATAAAAATTTCCAGGATAGACCAGAACAAACAGGACTCCAAGGAGTAGTTTTCTACTAAGGGAATTCCTGCTACTCTCATAGTACACTAAATGCAGTGATGATATTTATAGATTTTTTTTTTAAATATATTATGACGAAATCACACTCTTATCCAATTGTGTAGTAGAGATGTGATCTGGTGGTCTTTCTCAATGGCTGTTTTTTCTATTTAAAATTGAAATTCAATGTTTTATTTATTTAAAAGTTAATATGTACAAGTTCCAAATTACTTTTTGTATTCATCGGGAGGATGACAATATTTTAAAAGGGATAATTTAAATTAATAGAATTAATTATTTAATTATAGGCATGAAGGAAAATGTAAAATTAGTTAAATATTTTCAGACTAGAGTGATAAGGTTTTTCATTCCGCAAACAGACAAACCAACCCTGAGAACACACACACGTTGTTGTTTTGAATTACTGAGAAACATCTTAAGGCTTTAGATAACGCCTTAAGGCTAGTAGTTTATGTCAATTTTAATTGCGTATATTCTTCTGCCGGCTTGCCTGTTTTAGTGAATGAAAAATTTTATGTTTCGACCAGGAAAAACTTACCACTACCGTATGAGGCCGACAACTCGTTGGCTTATAGTTCTAACCAAAACGCATTGTCGATACTGATTAAGTTACAGAGAGAGAGATTCAACATACAGTTAAGTGAAAAAAAAGAATATCGAACCGTTTAATATGCCACTACTAGTGACTTAAGTGCAGCGTGTTGGTTACATTCGCAGAAAGCTGATCTTCGGGAAAGAGAATAAAATCTGATATATTAGATTGGGAAGTGCGTAAGTAACCAGAGAAGAACCAACTTGAGGATTACTTCAGAAGCAGAACATCTTTCTTCACCCTCTCGTACAATAACCAACCGAACCATCACATTTTCCTTCTTATATAGCTCTCATTATAAATAATAATTAAAAAAACGAGAATCGCCCCAAGTCCAAAATAAAACGCCATCTATAGGCATGGAATTATGGTGCATTTTTCCTACTCATATGAGGAAGATAAATTAGGCTTACTGGAAGAAATAAATTAAAAATAAGCTCATTAGGACTAATAATCAAGGTGATAACACTCAAGGGATTGCTAAGATGATTTTAGAGAGGCTACAATTTCAGAGCTTGGTTAAAGTATTTCTCGTTTGGACTTTATCCCCCCCCCCACCGATCAATTTCGTTTCTAAATTCAAGCACTTGTCATTATTGCCGTCCTTCGTCGGTTTTTGAAGATGGTCCTTTCTTGTAAAAGAAGTTCTAAGAGAAACCGATGATGATCATCATCATCATTCTGTCATTTCACTCACTACAGGGTTAAGGCTTCTCCTCCCATAGTGTCTCAGTATACATATTTGTATGAATGAATGAATGTATGAAGGTGAAAGACAATCCCAAACATCCCTGCCCACGGGGGGGGGGCGATTCAAACCCACAGCCTCTTGACTGGAGAGCGGATGCGCTAACCACTCGGCCAACTAGGCCGGCATGCTATTACTAAGTACATACGCGTAATATATCAGCAAACGAGTTAGGCAAGTTTAATCCCGGAAGTTTCTTAAAAAGAATTATCGATTGTTAGTGAAAGTTATCGAAAAGAGATTTTTTTTTCCGCATTGTTGCCATTAGGCTGAATCTAGTATTAATTAAATGCACATTTAATTATTTATCATATAGAATACAGCAGGCGCCATAGAAATTGGAATTATATGTTTTGAAAGAAAGAATTTTGTGTGTGTGTGTGTGTGTGTGTGTGTGTGTGTGTGTGTGTGTGTGTGTGTGTGTGTGTGTGTGTGTGTGTGTGTGTGTGTGTGTGTGTGTGTGTGTGTGTGTGTGTGTGTGTGTGTGTGTGTGTGTGTGTTTTGAAATTCTGTTTCTTATTGTTAGGAAGATTGCGAAAAGACTTTGTCTCGAAGGGCATAGAACTCACTTTAGATTATTTCATTTAGTCTCTCTCTCTCTCTCTCTCTCTCTCTCTCTCTCTCTCTCTCTTTAGAGTAGAGTTGACATTACTAGAAGCCGATGGACTGGTTTATTTTATTATCCCCGAGGCTTTTTCCCTTTAACAAAATTACCTTAACTGGATTTTGTTAAAAGAAGAAGAAGAAATTTGTTAAGGTAACAAAACTTTGTTAGCTTGATTTTGCTATGTAATTTTGTTACACAACAAAATGAAGTTTGAAGTACATTTGTATTATTACACATATTTCGGCTAAGGGTAATATTATCCGGAAGCTCTGCTCCGGAGACCAAACACTGGTCTCTAGAGGAGGGTCTGAAACTTTTCAAGCCTCCAGTAAAGATGGGAAATCGTCTCTGATCGGATGATGAAAATTATCTCCATCATGTTTGATGTAGTAGATCTTTTAAATGATTTATTTGATCGGACCAGTTGAAAAAGTATCATAAAAGTCATACCAGAACAGAGGTTGCATTGAAAAATTCTCCATACCTGTGAAGAAACAATCATGTATTCAGAAATCATATGAAATTCAGTTTGTTTGTTTTTTTATAGTATAATTCTCCGTTAAGGAGTTTAGTCTTGTTTGATTGACTGCTATGTCGTCATTGCGTTAGTGAACACGATAAGGAATCTACGATATCTGTCAGCTACATGTGTTCTGAATCATATGGTTTTTTTTTTTTTTTTTGTCGTTGTTAGAAAAGAATTTCTCCCCTACCTCCATTCAACACCAGTTTAACGTCAACTTTTCCTGAAAGAAGGCTGGTGAATCCCTCCGTCAGGCTCAAAATTGGATTTTTTTTAACATAAGTGATAATTAAACCAGCAACCCTCAGGCTAGTAGTCATTTATGGTTTAATTGTAGCCTGTGTAAACACCACCGAAGCTAAATAAGCCTTACAAAAACTGCTGTTTACCATAGCTCACCTGAAGTACGTAACAAGAAAGGAGATATAAGGGGGAAGGGGGGGAGTGCAAAAGGTTCACGTGATCACCATACGTCACTTACAGAATAAGATGGGCTACATTACTTGCCACAACAGTCGATAAATATCGACCCGGATGGATCCATTTGCTAGGCTGTAGGGTCCTTTGGACAAAGGCTGTAAAATCAATCAATCAGTCCAAGTGAGAAGCATTATTATGTGCCACGAGATACTTAAGCACCCGCTTCGTCTACATAGCCAACGAATAGGATAACAATGTGGCAGTTTCATCGGTCACGAGCGGATAGACGAAACCTTGTTTATGACAATGAAGAGCCAGAAATAACCTACTGCTTACTGAACCGCAAGGTGTCGCCACTCTCTCTCTCATATAGTGGGGTTTCGATTTAGGTCACTAACAACGTTCCGTAATGCAAAATATAATGAATCGTTTTACAAATGTAACCCTTCTTCTACACTCCAGTCAGCAGAAACCTAAATGCAAAGTCATCTTGCTTGCGAAAACGCCTACAGTTACAACAGATAATCACATTGCTTTGATAAGCATGAAGAAAAGTCGATCTTAGCAATTGAAATAAAACTTCTACTACCCTTGAGTTACAGCTTGTCTGAGTACGGATTTATTCTGGAGAATTATTTAAGCCCATTTCATTTAGTTGAGTATGATGAGAATAATAACTGTTGGCAGCTGGCCAACTGAGTAGAATATAAACCGATACCTTCAACTACGATATCGATGGCCTTTGACTGAATTAATAACCATCTTAGTCTAAATGTGTCCGTTTTAATATCTTCTACATCTTGTCTTGTTAAATAATAATATCATATCATCAAAAACGAATCAAATTATTTATTTATTTTATAAAATAGAGTCTTACTATGTTAGTTATAATATTTCACACTTTTTTTTATGTATTTAGCTTCTTCAATTATAACTCTGTAGTTAGTCTCTTTTCTTGTTATGTTAGAGGTATTATTATCACGTTAATATTCCTTTGTGATTTAGATTTTATTCTGATGATGAGCGCCACCTATTGAACAAACGATCCAATGATTGCTTAGTTGTTTTGTGTAATACAAAACTGTAATTTATTGTGACATAATATATATAGTAACAATTTCCGGTTACAGGAAGTCAACAAAATACGTCATGGGTGTGTAAATGGGAACAATCCACTTGGAGAATTGCCACAATAATCGATGTTGGGAAATATATAGTAAACAATTCTTAGTTTTTATTAATAAAATCAAATTGCCTCATTAAGAAAACTTCATTCAGAGTGACAATAACTTGTACAGTGGCGCCACGTATTGGGCACTGTACGAACTATTGAAAGGCATTATTTCAGACGCGTAAATTGTTTCTGTTGTAGTTAAAAGATATTTCTATGGCCTCTCCAAGGACTGTTGTAACTTTTTTTTTTGCTTTGTGCTTCAAAGTTAAATACAGGAATGAACTCGATAAACATGTGTTAGGGAGTGTTTGGAAATCCATCAGCAAAAGTGGAACCGTTACTTCGAACAGAAGGGGTCTTCGTTTGCCCCGTTTATTACGGTGTCAGAGCCGGGAAATGGAAGATTATCTGGATTGTTTCTCGTGATAAAGTGCCGGTATCCTTTAAGCTATAACTACGAAACTATAGGCTAGAATGGACGGGGGGGGGGAAACAGATAGTAAAACACAGACCGAGATGAAAGCAAGGGTGGGGAGGAATGAATAGATAGAAGAGGAAAAAAACGGAGCTAAAAACGTGCCAATCTCTGTAGACAGATGAGCTGCCATTCACTGTGACGTTTTGACACTAACCTTCTGGCGTTCTCTATCTCAAGTCGACGGAGCCCGTAATTTTCCACTTTCCCCCTTTGGTATTATGATAACAGCTTTCGCATGCAGCTGAATAATGGAAAAGTATTGATCCTAAGTGTACTATGGTGGCCGGTCATGAGAATTTCGCTTGATTGAGTCGGTGTTTGTATATGTGTCGAGCTGCCACCAATTCTCAGGTGAAAGAGAGAGCAGGTGGCAGGTCTGCACTGTGTGTTGCCCTGTTTAATACACCTCTATTTAATAAAAGATACGTACGTTGTCTCCTGGGAGAACTAAAGAAGGTGAGACTGGGTATAATGTAGATTTGGTTTCGATCTCAACCCCCCCCCATCTAACAGACGCGTTGGTATTTTAAATTTATTAAAAACGGAACAGCCTCTTTCAGTAACAGTTCAAAGGTGGATAACATAAAAAATTTATAACTGGTGGATTGGATTAGATTAGGATTTTTTTTCTCTGCAGCTTAATAGAAACACCAATGGCTGAATAGATGGAATGTTTGTGATATATAAGCGACTTTATTGAGCTAACCAGATCGTTATTTATGACGGCTATCGCAGTGAGAATATTGAAGAAACTTGACGGTGTGGTTTCGACACGATGGGGATCCACTCTTGATAATAAAGAACGAATGCTAATATTCACAGTCGCGTGATAAATGATTGTCTTTCGATCAAACTTAATATTAATCTTAAATTTTTTGAGATTAGATAATGCTTAAAAAAATTATTTGGCTTAATCATGACGTTAGGACTTAGCCGACGTAATGTTAGTCTTAAAAATGAAGTCCCAAATTATGATTTTTTTTTCTAACTTTGTATAGATGAATTAATTTTTGATAGAAAACAGCTGAAGAACTGCATTGACACAGTGGTACCGACAAAATCAGAGCGATTCGCTGAATCTACCTCATTAAGATATTCTTTGAAAACAACCATAATTCCATGTAAAGCTTTTTAACTTCATATAACGTAGTCTATTACAATTTTAATTATAAAATGTGTTATATAACGAAAAGTTGATCACGAACATTCCCGAGAGGAGAAATTTGTGTTATTGCCTAATTAATTAAACATACAACAACTGAAGCCTAAATTTTCAGTATAGATATATATATAGAGAGAGATTTTTGATGTAGTTGGTAGATATATTTTAAAAATACTAAATATTTATATTGTAATTTTTATTTAATTTATAAATTTTATGAAAAAATTTCAAAATAATTAAAATTTTTAGAAAAAAAGTAAAAAAATATTCATACACCTTTAACTGATTAATATCATAATGTTTGAATTAATTCATGAGAATGTTTCTACTCGCATTCTCTCAACTGATCATAGCTAACACTACTGCCCTCAGAGGGCGAGCTTAATTGCTCACAAATCTCCCATTCCCAAATAACTCTCATTACAGATAAAGGGGAATATGAAAAGCACTTGTGCTTCACCCATCCTGTCAGTAACGTCAATGGTCAATGGTTCTACTCGCATATGAGATGAGAGACAGTGACAGTACTTCCAGGGAGGAATGGCAATGCTGTAGCCAATGAAGTTTAACTGAGGCTTAGCTGTTGCTGTTATCCCCCTGGGGCGCTGAGCGTTTTGAGTTCGCTCTCTTAAGGTTTTTGCCTTAAGGGAGCAATTTGAGTCTCCGGGGAGAGTGTTTTCCGGTGAAGGGCTTTGTCGGTGAATGCTTTTCTTCGGAATATGAGCGGTTCTGCTCGGTGGTGGCCATCACTGAGTGGAGCCAACGCTGAGATGGACGGTCTTTCGCCCACGATTGAGTGGCCTAGGGATCGTCCGAATTTTTAGAGACGGCTTTACCTTTAAATATGGCAATGCTGTAGCCAATGAAGTTTTAACTGAGGTTCGGTTATTGCCGTTACCCAGCCATAACTAGAGCTTTTAACTGATTAACACCCCATCCACACAGATTTTCTTCATTCAGATGATGGGATAAAGAGTCAAGGACTCAGTCCATCTCCCAGTTCTTTTAAGAACTCTACTCGTATATGATAAAAATGTGTACGTGTAAGAATGCTCATCTACGTTTTTTTTGTTTTCATTGAAATAAATTTTCAGATATTTCATTAATTAAAGTGAATAGATTCCTGAAGGTGTCTCTCTCTGTTACTTTTGACCTTCAGTGTGCTAAAACGTGTCTTTCTTGCCTGATCATTAATCGATAATGTAAGGAAATATTGTCATGATTTTTCTTCACCCCCCCCCCCCCCCACCGTCGCTGCTCAGAGTACTAGAATAATGCGCGTTCGCCTGTATCTGGCTACATTCATAATTAACTGCTACCCTGTTCTATTGTAATCGGTAGCGAGTCGTTATGGTGAAAAATTACCATTTCCCAGGTCACACAAGTGAACTCTGTAACACAGAGCAGAAGCGCATGTGTGTGTGTGTGTGTGTGCTTCGTTTGACATATTTATCTCTCCTGATAAATTGGTTTCCTGGAAGTCCCGGTGCAGGATTCGCCTTGCTGCTTCCTGGCCCATAATGCATTTGGACTTCCGTAATTTGCTCCCTAAGTTGGCGAAAATGTCAGTTTTACTTTGTCGTAAGATTAAAAAAAAAAAAAAAGTATATTCTTTTTGATTGTTTTTTTTTTTATCTGTGGTTTCGTGGAAAAGTTAACAGTAATTAGATTTTCTCTCTTCGTCAGAATGCTTTAAATAGTTTTAACCGGTTGGTTCATTTCCAGTAGTGCCATGATAATGGAAGGTCAGGTACAGTCTTTAATAATTTCCGAAGTTTTAATTAAAAATCAAATTCTGTGTGTGTGTGTGTGTGTGTGTGTGTGTGTGTGTGTGTGTGTGTGTGTGTGTGTGTGTGTGTGATGCATGCGCGATTATTAGCAGGAAAAAAAAAATACCGTTCGTTTCCATAGCAACCAACTCTCATCCTATGGCAATCCATATTAACCTCGTCCATCCTATTTTTCATCCCTTAGAGAAAAATATTAAGCAGCATTTTTGCAGTCGATCGAACGAAGCTATTGTCTGAATATAGTTTTTTTTTTTTTCTCCTGTTCCTGTGGACATCGTCATATAGCGTCTTCAGGTATTATTTTAGAAGCGCCTTTTCTCATCCAGCATCCCTAACCTGTTTCCTAAGCGAACGAACGTGATCGGCTGACATTTAAAGCGAATGCGTGCGGGAGTTGTTATAGCATTGCACAATGAGGAAGGCGGGGAGAAATATTCACCTCGTTTATAAATAGGGCAAGGGAGGCTACGACAAGCATAGGCACTGATGTTTCGTTAGCAGTTCTGAATTAGCCGTAAAGACGGCCGAATTACCTATTAGGACTCAATAATCCTAATGAGCTACCCTCTTGTAACGCATCCGTTCCTATTTGTCAGACTATTGTCTTTTGGTTTTCATCATTTGACTTCGCTTTCAATGTAAAGTTGTAACAGAACCCACTTACTGAGTAACCATGGTGAGATACGCACACCGATTGCGTTACCATGGTTACGTGACTACTCCAGAAGTGTTATTACAATAGAGATGGAGATCTATACGTACTGCATTAGATTTGAGTAGAATGTACGAACTCAAATCAAACAATGTTTTCAAATCACAGTTGTGACTCCGCTCGGAGAATCTGAATGTATTCGTTTTTTTTTTTTTTTCCTTTTCCACAATGTGCTTTATCAGTTTTTTTTTTTTTTTTTCATGTCCATAAAATTGCGGTCTTTTTTTTTTATTGAATTTCAATCTGTTTTCTTCTGTGTAGAATATTGTATGGCAGCATACTTTTATGGACTTTACCAGTTCTTCACTCTTGGGATTAATATTCAGCGAAAACTAGATTCCGATGCTATAAAAGGAGATAGGAAAGGAGATATTAAAATGTACACTGCATTGTCAGAAAATTAGAAACCTCCCTTGCTAAGTATAGGAAGAGTTCAGGATGGATTCTAAGAAGGTGTTCCGTAGAGTATAATTTCAATTATTTAAGCAAGTTATCTTTGGTCAAATAAAAAAAAAACATTTCGGCAATTAATAGGAACAATTTTAAAACCCACTTTCAAGTTTTAAGACTGTTTAAACGTGGTTGCCTTTAAGTGTACAATCGTCATAAATACGTAAAAATGAATACCAAAAATCTTGAACTCACTCGTATGAATACGAACGATACTGTAGAGTGAATGTCTAAAAATAATGACATTTATAAGCGGCTATATTAAACAGAACTGAAAATATTATGTGAAGAAGTCTTGATCTGTTTCTTTTGTTTGTTATTTAGAAAATGTATGCATGAGTTTTCTTCGTTATTCAACAAAATTGACATCTAATAAATGATATTTTCAATACCTTCTCAAGTCTGATCAGATTACTTTTTTTTTTTCATAACAAAAGCAGACAGCATGGAAACAAGACGATAAAAGGAAGCCACAACAATCCCTTGTCTCTGAAGTACATGCTTATGCATTCGATTGACGAGTGGGCTTTCTTTTGTGCTCAAAGAAGCCGCGCCATCTTCATGTAATAAGATGTTTGAAGACATTCGATACTCGGAATTGATGGCAATCTCATAAAATTACAAGAATAAAATTTCTGAAGCGCTGATAAATGCAAGTTCGCTTTTAACGCATCCCTAAAAATAGAAAACAAATCATAAACGATATATTTGGTAACATTTTAATCAACATGCAGATACAAATCGTGATATCAGAATCATTTTATATAGTTTTTTTCAACTGAAGATGAGTTAGCCTATAACATACGGAGGTAGCAGAGCTTTTCTCTAGGAAACTCGGTTTTTCATCCCGCACACAGGCAAATAGGACATAAAAATACACACAATTTACAAAAAAAAAAAATACTATTTGCGGTGGTGGTAGGCAGTAGTTGGCGTTGTATGTTAATGGTAGTAGTAGTATCATTGTGGATGGAGGATTTGGATTTGCACATAAAAGGTAAGAAGAAAGCTCGAGTAGAGGGAGATGGTAAGTTGTGTACAGTGCAGTACGGTGCCCTCCCGCATGAGTCCTTTGAGTTCCATGTAGGTGTCACGTAATAATAATAATAATTTTTAAAAATTCGAGAACATGCGTTTTGGTTTCCGTATTACGGCATTAATACCAAATTATCTTCACGATGAAGCTCATTATTATCATCGATCTGTCATTAACTATGTATGCAGTATTACATGTGAATAATATTGAAGCTGTACAGAAAAGAAGTGTTATCCGAGGATTTTTGGAGTAAAATCCAGAAATGTTTAGAAATATGATCACAAAACTGTAGTATTATGTACAAATTATCCTCATAGCGCTTCTCACAATCACATTGCTCCAGCTCATTTTATCTTGTCGATTCGGCAGTTTGAAAATGGTATTGCGTATCCGGCCATATTCTCGAGGTGTGGCTTTCCTGGGATTCCTTCTGTTCCTAGGGTCGCAGATTCGTCTGAAATTTGTGTGTGTGTGTGTGTGTGTGTGTGTGTGTGTGTGTGTGTGTGTGTGTGTGTGTGTGTGTGTGTGTGTGTGTGTGTGTGTGTGTGTGTGTGTGTGTGTGTGTGTGTGTGTGTGTGTGTGTGTGCGCGCGCGCGCGCGCGCGCGCGCACCGAATATGCTACAAACTTCATCCATTGCGCAGTATGTTGTCTTTCAGCGCTGGCAAGTTATCAGGATGATTCGATAAACACTGTCTTTGAGAAATCCCCAGAGTCAGAAGTCACAGAGGATCAGATCAGATGAACGAGGAGTCCCTGCAGTGGGAAACGCACGGCTAATTACTCTGGCTTCCGTAAAATGTTTACGAAGAACCTCCTGCACGAATCGACCGATATATGGAGGGTCTCCATCCTGCACGAAAAGAACTGAATCCATGCACAGGCATTGCTGTAGCTTTGGCACAAGAAAATTGTTTTATCACATCGCGATACCTCTCGACAGTAACTGAGCAGGTTACAAGACTTGAATGGCCAATGTCCTGAAAGAAGACCGGTCCAATGATAAACGAAGGTGTAAACCCGCATCAGACAGTAACGTTGGCTGAATGCAAAGGAAGTTGTTGGATTGTATAAGGATTTTTCGTAGCCCATACATAGCAACTGTGGGTATTCACAGCTACGTTCATGCTAAAGTAAGCCTCATCTTCCCACAAAATCATTCACGGCCACGTAGCATCCAACTCTACTCGAGCAAGGAATGTTAAGCGAATGCCAGTCGACTTTCGAAGTCCTGCTGGAGCAACTCCTATGTCGGGGATTTCTTGAATGGGTGACAATGTAGAAGCTTCCGTCGAATTTTTCAGACAGTTGGGTAAGACACACTAGGCCCTGGGTGCATATGGAATCCCAGCAGAGTTACAGGGGACGGATTATAAGAGTGTTTCATAGATTGATTACAAGGATATGGGAGACAAGACCATGGCCTAGAGACTGGAAGAAGTCGGCTTTCATACCACTGCATAAGAAGCAGGATGTGAAGGTTTCAAGAACTATAGAACTATTAATTTACTCTCTCATGCAAGCGAGATTTATTAAAAATCATTCTAAATACGATTGAGACCAAAGTTGAGGCAGAGATGCCTGAGGAACAATCAGGTTTTAGGTAAGGTAAGGGCACCAGAGATTAGATCCTTTGCCTTAGACAGATCATAGAAAAAATATAAAGAATTCAGATTCCCTCTGGTAATGTGTTTCTTAGACTACTCTAAAGCTTTTGACTGTATTGAGCATGTGAAACTGTGGGAAGTAATGAAAAGAATGGGATTTTCTCAACACACTATCAGGTTGATAGCCAACTCGTACAGGAAGCAAGAACAGCTGTTGGATTGACTGATTGGCTTCAAGTTGGAAAATGAGTTAGGCAAGGATGTTTACTTTCTCCTCACATGTTTAGCATATATGCGGAGGACATCATGCGTGAAGCATTCGATAAGCTCAAGACAGGAATTAGGATGAGTGGTAGATTGATCAGTAATCTGAAGTACGCTGATGATACCGTACTCCACTGTAATGCCAAGGAAAAACTAGGACAACTTCTTGATAAACCTAATAAGATTGGTAATAAAGAGACTTCAACTCAATCCTAGTGAGACAAAGATTGTGGTTCTCAAAGGAAATGCAATCAGGGAAGCTTTTGAGAAACAGGTGTATCTTAATGGAGAGAGAATTGAGGAAGTCAGTTCAAGTATCTGGGATACAATATTAATGTGAATAATTGTTGTTCAAGACGTCAGAAGAAGATTAGGAATAACCAAAATAACAATGAGAGACTTGTCTAAAATCTGGATGGTGAAGTGGTTGTTTTAGGACTTCTGTCAGATCGCTTGGAGTTATCCCAGAGATCTCGTTTCTTCAACACGACTAATCTATTCGTCGCAGAGCACATGGAGATAGTGGATTTAATCGACATTTGTTCAGGCGACAAAATTCGCGGAGTGCAGCACACTAGAGGCAGGGTTAGTACCATCACTGTGGACGGTATTAACAACCATCTTGACACATTAATGCAAGGTTGTTTTTTTAGTTTGAAAACCACGGATTCTCGCTTTCCAAGTGTTATTTTGTCAAATACACCAGGACAATCCCTTCCCCATCTTTTTAAACCCTCTTGGCACTTGCCCAGTTGCGTGATATGGAAATTCCATGCATTTGGTATTTACAAAAGTCCCTGGCGGTGAATTTTGAAACTTTTTTTCCCCTCTCAGATGTCACTTCCGCATGATGCACAATGTATTCCTGCAAAGTTTCAGAGCATTTGGATTACTAAATGGCGGTCCACTAAGCTTTAAACAGGGATCACCCTGTATATACTATCGTAAAAAAAAAAAAAAAAAAAAAAAAAAAAACAGAAGAGTTTTGATATTTTTACTGAGTATTAGGAGTATATTCAGAATATATATTAATTCTTTTATGAAATATTACTAAAATATTTTTTAAGTAAAAAAAAAAAAAAAAAAAAGAGTAGAAAAATTGATTTCATAGCCTGTCTCTCACAGACACGGAAACCTCCAGTGAATTAAATGAAACGCACCACGAAGACACAATCAATTTTTACGGAACATATTTCATATACAAACATGCATGATCACGCTGTGGAATATGAAATAGGATTTGCATTAAACAAGCAAAAGAAAAACGCTTTTATAACTCAACAGCTAGCCTTGACAACGATGGAAACTATGAAAACATTATTGCGTCATCTATGTTACATCACTCCCCATAGCCTCTATGAATCCTTTCGTTTCCCATTTAGTTTGCTTAGGCGTGCTAGTTTAAACACGTGCATACATAAAGAACTTTGAGACTTGTCCTTTTGAATTGATACTCTTTGTACTTGAAGTTGTAATAACGTCAATCACCAAAAGTCATTCAATCCATTTCCTCGTACATGTCGCTGTTTTCCTTGAAACACGTCTCGGTAATCTAATGTCTATAGAAAAGACTATTTTTTCGTTTCTTCGCTATGTATTATTTCCATTTCCGGTGATATAGAAATTCTGTGCACAAAAAAAAAGCTTATTAGTAGCTATCTACATTGTAATAAATTCTATCATCAAAGCAGCTTAAAATGAACATTTTACAGAAAAATTTCATATTTTAGTATTTCAGTAGGCCTAAGATTTGTTTACTCTAATTTCGTGATCACTTAATGAAGATAATAAAAAAAAACTATTATCATAATTTTATGGTGTATTCGTTCCTTTCTAATTCTAAACATGTAGACGCTATTCTTAAAAATTTATAGACAATATAATACATTTTTTTTAAAACTAGATAAGATAAATTAATTTAAAAAAGTTTTAAATTTAATGTTTGAAGATTTTTTTTATTTTAATATTAATTACTTTAAAATTTTTAATTTATTCTTATTTAATTAATTTTAAAGAAATTTTAACTTACCCTAATAATAAATAATTATAAATATATAATATACGATAAAAATAATAAAACAATATATTGTAAATAGGACACCAATAAATATTTAAAATAAGAAATACTTAAAATAGCACTTCGTTTGAATTATTTGTATTTGTATCGAGAGATCGAGAGAAAAAAGGAAAAAATGGAGGGCGTGTTCATGGATGCCTAACGTGCGGGTTTTTGATAGTTGATATAAAATGCGATTCAAGCAATTTTGAGTAGTAAATTTAATAGTAGTTAATAGTTTTACTACTATAATCAATCAGTTTATTTTAAAGAGGTCCAAAGAATCAGCTAACTAGGTAAGTCAACAATTTTCAAAACAAGGGCGATACGCTAGGCCTACTGCCATCAGTATCGCCATTGCTTCATTTACTTCATTAGAAACTGTCTATTATTATTATTGCGGAAAGGGAAAGTCATGTCCTGATTTACAGAACAAGACTTGGGTCTAACCATGGATGCACCGTACGAAGAACTTAATTTTAAACAGCTTCTAGCAATTTTTAAACACGTAGGAAATCTGCTTCACACAAAATGGCCAGGAAAGGTTGTAGTTCATGAAATAAAAGAAGTTGATACAGATGACTCTCAACTCTTAGAACTTCTTCAAGACAGCGCTAGCGAAATAGCAACAACTGCTGAGGATAATCCCCTTACTGACCACACTGATTATCAGGAGGTTCGCGCACGCAAAAAGCGCAAAACTGCAGCCTCTGAATCACCAAATGTGGATGTAATGGAAGAATATGGCTTTATCCTGGATTCTCCTACCTCCTCAAGGGAAAAGATACCCCTAATTATTCTGCGTGAAAAGAATAAAGGGATGTCCATAAGGACTACGATGTACAATTTAGATCTCATACAGCCAAGCTAAAAATGTCACAGACGGCATTGAAATCCAACTCAGAACAGTGATGGATTATTGACGGTTAACCTCTGAATTGAATACCAGAGGTATTCAGTACCACACTTTTTCACTGGGATCAGAAAAAAATCTCAAGGTAGTGATTAGAGGTGTATCCGAAGATGTTTCCACAGAAGAAATCACTGCCGATCTACACCAGCAAGATTTACCACCCGGAAAGGTCAGCAGAATGACCAGGAGAGACAGGACTCCAATGCCACTGGTGTTAGTAGAGATTAGTCAAACCTTCAAGCACATACATGATCTGACGTCCATCTGTGGACTGAAAATCACTACAGAACCATTAAGAAAAAGGGCTTCGACAGGGCAATGCCATAGATGTCAGAAGTTTGGTCACGCCCAGAAAATGTGTAGGGCTGAATTTAGATGCTTAAAATGTGGGGTCGGCCACCCAACAAATACATGCTCTAAGTCAAAATCCATCCCGGCTAAATGTGCCAACTGTGGCGGTCCTCACACTGCCGACTACAGAGGATGCACATACAATCCAAGAAATAGAAAATCAGAAGCAGAAACATTTTCTTCCTCACCTATGTCAGAGCTACTTCACAGTTTCCTGTAGTTCAATATAAAAGGTCAGACGGCCTTCAGAAGAAGTCAGAGGTTCCCAAAAGAGTAACTCCGCATCAACAATCTAGGACATATGCGGATGTAACTCGTCCTAAACAGTCATCCTGTGAACAGACAACACTACCCACAAATCTGGCAGCTATCATTACCTCTTCTCTCGAGCTAATATGCTGTTGGATTTTAGCAGATCCAACCCATCATCTTCTTCTACCAAAAGCTTCCTAAAAGATACCCAAACCATCATCTCAGCACTCACTAATGAACAGTAATAAACTAAAACTAGAATCTCTAGAGATTATTGCGTGGAACGCGAGCGGCCTGTGGAGTAAGATATTAGAACTTCAAAATTTCGTCCAAAGACATCAGAAGATGTCCTTTTACTAAATGAGACGCACCTAAGACCTTCAGACAGCCCCAAAATTTGTGGATACCAACTGTACAGAGCTGATAGACTATCCCACAGAGAAGGAGGCACGGCAATTTTCATCAAAAATTTCATCTGTCATCACTCCATAAACATCCCTCCTACTACCAACCTCGAGGTCACTGGCATTGAGATTCTCACGAGTTCTGTCGGCAAATTAAAAATCTTTGCAGCATGTAATCCTCCACAAAAATCATTATTCTGCTCGGATTTGAACGCCTTATTCGATACCGGAGAGCCTATCATTGTTGCAGGTGATTTAAATGCCAACCATTCAGCCTGGAACTAGCCGTTCCACCAACAAAAATGGACAGATACTACAAAACTATGCTGGTTTCAACAACCTTCTTGTAAGTCCCGCTGATCCCACCCATCACAACACTTACGGTCGGGCTGATGTGCTGGATATAGCATATTGCAGCACATCAGACTCCAATACAATTTAATGACGATCAACGATCTATCATCAGACCATAAGCCAATAAGATTAAAATTGGGAAACCTTGAAAAATTATCCCCCCCCCCCTCACGCATTCATTCCTTGGGAAAGGCTCTCCAAGGTACTTCCAAAATATATTGGTCCTGTTCCCATCATTAAATCAAAAGAGGAAATTGAAGCTGTTGAAAATTTAACAGAACAGATTAAAGCATCCTGTGCAGCAGTTACTACCCCTGCAACTACTCGCAAGTCCATTCACTTGCCAGAAGATATTATGAATCTGATTAGAGAAAAAAATAAGGCAAGAAAAAGATATCAGAACACCAGGGCGCCGCAAGACAAACGAATCTTGAACAGGTTCAACTCTGCAGTGAGAGATGCCCTTGCAGCCCATAGAACTCAACTCTGGGAAGAAAAACTAACCTCCATCTCTACTGATAACCACTCCATATGGAATCTCATCCGAAAGATTAAAAACAGAAATAAACCTCTTCCCCCCCCCCCCAAACAGATTCAGGTCTCATCCACACGGATGCTGATAAAGCTGAAGCAATAGCAAATCATCTTGAAAAACAATGTAAACCTGTATACGATCACCTTGATTTTAACCATATATACAAGATCCACCGAAATGTCAGATACTCACTCAATTCTGCTCTCGCATATTCCACTCAAATTGCACCCACTTCACCTGCTGAAATATATGCTATTATTAAAAAGTTCAAGAATAAAAAGGCTCCTGGACCCGATGGTATCTCTAACAAAGTAATAAAGCTTCTACCATGTAGAGCTATTGTCCATCTGACAAATATAATTAACTCCATCCTTCACTACAAATATTTCCCTTCCTACTGGAAACTGGCGGACATAATACCGATCCGTAAACCTGGAAAAGATCCCAGATTGCTTCAAAATTACAGACCAATCAGCCTCATCTCTAATCTCGGCAAAATTGCCGAGAAGGTAATTCTTACCAGACTTCAAGATGCAGTACTCCGATTAAATATCCTGCCTGAGGAGCAGTTTGGCTTCCGACAGTCGCATAGCACCACGCAGCAAATACACAGATTGGTGGAACACATCACGGGTTTTAATTGGCGTCAATGCACTGGGGCTGTTTTCCTTGACATAGCCTGTGTATTTGACGAGGTTTGGCATTATGGCTTGCTATACAAACTGATATCATCTGGTGTACCAGTCGGAATCATTCATCTTATAAAGGCATACCTCTACGATAGGCGCATGCAAGTCAGGATTTGTGGGGTAGTCTCGACACAAACAAGCATCTTGGCTGGAGTTCCACAAGGTTCCTTACTAGCACCAATCCTATTCTCCATATACTTGTATAATATACCACACAACCCATTATCTTCAATTAAAGCCCTTTATGCTGATGATATAGTGATATTAGCCAGATCTTTAAAGCCTCACCTAGCCATCAAGAAACTGCAAGAAAACCTACTGCTAACCAAACAATACTTTTCTAAATAGCGTCGCCAAGTGAATCCCCTGAAGAGTGTAGCCGTCCTATTCTCCAGAAGATCACTGCTTCCTAAAGAAGATATTCTCCTTTTCAACACTAAAATTCCGTGGAAAAATGAGATCAAATATCTTGGTGTAATACTGGACAGAAAACTGACTTTCACCTCCCATATCAAGACTCTCTGTGCAAACACGTCAAAATCCATAGCCCAGCTCTATCCGCTAATTAACAGAAATAGTAAGCTGAGCACCAGAATCAAACTTCTCATATACAAACTGATGATTCGTCCAATACTCGCCTATGCTTCACCGGCCTGGAGTCATACTTCAAATTCTAATATTCTCAAACTACAACGTATCCAGAATAAATGTCTCAGCGTGATCCTGGGCTCCCCATGGTTCATTCGAACTGTCCAGCTACATCGGGACACAAATGTCCCCTATATTTACACTTTCATGCAGACTATAGCAATCAAATTCTTCTCAAAAGCATCTGTGCACCCTAACAAACTGATCCAACTGGCGCTGCAGATTATGATGTAATGGATTATTTCAAACATAAAAGATCTAAAGCCATCCTAAGCTTCAACACTGAGGGCTAATCTCCTAGCCCACTCAGGGCGAGCAATTAGCTCATAAACTTTCTCCAGTCACAGTTTCTTTCAAGATAGCCGGGAATATGAAAAGCTTTTGCTTCACTCCTTATGTCAGTAATGTTGATGGTATTATTTGTATCAGTGGTGGAATAAATATCAGTGGTGGAATGAATATATGATTCAACAAAGTCCTTTTTAGGACTTCTAGGGTAACGGATGGCATTGCTGTAGCCAAGTTTTAACTGAGACTTAGCTAATGCCGTTACTCAGCCATGACTAGAGTTTTTAGCTCAATAGCATCCTCTCCACACAGATTGTCTTCATTCAGATGAAGGGATAAAGACTCAAGGACTCAGTCCGTCTCCCGGTCCATTTTAGGACTTTATCTGTATGATGGATAATCAGTTTTATGTGTACATTGGAATGCTATTCTTTGTGATGTAAACTATTTAGTTTGTGATATAAATTCACTGCAGTAACTTATATAACTTATATTTAACTTTTTTTTTCAAGAAATAGTAATAATAATAAACGGAGGAAATGATTTCACTATACATTAAAAGCGAATTACAATTAAAGAATAACTTAATAATAATACTTAAAACACTCATTTCACTTCGGTTATATGTGTTATTTTCTAAAAATTCTGGAAAACTACATTTAAAATAGCTTCAGTAATTTTCATTTTTGCAAGTAAAATTTTCGGAATAACAATGTTGCGTTATATTTAAAAATTCCTCCCTTCCCCTCAGTTTTTGGAGTTAGATGGGCAAGCCAGCTCCGCCCTTAGACTTCTTTGATAGTTGGCCCAAGGATATCAACGCTTTCATAGTCATTCGGGTAAGAGAGTATGACAGACATTTGCTGCCATCTCGTAGTTCCTAATCATATATTATTGTCTGAAATTGTACGGTCGAATTTTTGTGCATTGCAGATTCAAAAATTGGCCGAAAAAGGGCCTATAAAAGTCCCTCTGGTCGACAACTAGAATCGAACTTATGTCGATTGATCCTTTGAAGGAAATGAATTTCCAGAGGGCTGCACTGGCGTCAACATGTATATAGGCTTTAATAAATTTTCTGTTTCTGAAAACGTTAGCGTACTTAACTTGCTTTTCTATCATTCGGAGTGTTTCATAATTGTTCCAAATGCCAAAAGTGAGCGTTATAACATTGATTGTAAAAAATATTTTAAAAAAATCAAATATATGGATTTATAAGTATTAAAAATATCAATTCATGCAAAAAAAATATTTATTTCTTATACTGTAATATATAATATAAGGAAATGTTATATATAAAATTATAATTAATTTGAGAGAAATATGATGTTCCCAAAACTGTGGTATTTTTGATGAACTGAATTCGATGAATGGAGGAATTAAAATTATTGGAAATATTCTACCTTACCATGTTTTGCCTAAAATAAAATTACGATAAGTTTTCATGCAAATTGACCAGAACGTTAATCAAAACGAAAAGTAATGATGAATGACAATATAACAATAAAAATAATTTGTAGTGTAAGATGGGGAAGTAGTGTAGATTCATATGATTGTTTGGAACAATTTATGAAATTCGAAGATGAACAAACAAATAGAAGGCATAAAAAGAAAAATGACACCTAGATGGATGACCAAATAAGAAGTGGGAAATCGAAATGTACAATATAATAAAATATATACTATGGATACTTTATATACAATATTATATTGTTATTTAGAGAATATAAAATTATAATTAAGAATTTTTTAATTATATATTCTTTTATAATATAAAATAAACCTTGATTTGTTTCCTTTTCATTAATCTAAAAGATCCGGTTTCACAATTCTTTGTATGAGACTACGTGTCAGCCTTACATTATCAAAGCAGGAATCTGAAAAGAAATTTCTCTTTTCTTTGACAGCATTTAAACAGAGTTCTTTCCAACGAAGTTACGACTTTATTTATCTCGCCATGAAGGCTTGTACTTATCAAATAAACACCGATCACCAATTGTTTATCTGTAAATAAATTATTATACTTAAATAATTTACGAAGTTCTTTCGAAAACATGATCGAAAATGAAGGGTGTTTTGAGACCGCAAAACAAAATTAAAATACATTTTCAACTTCGATCGCAGGGGCTACCGTACAATAAGAAAAGGTTTCGCTTGTTGTGCAAGGAAGTAGTGCTTTGACTACAAACCTGTAGACCTTTTCGAATCTCTAGAGAGTGTGACGGAAAATCTTGCAGCTAACATCTAACCTAAATTCCACCTAGAGACTGGGTGTTGCCATGGTAACATAAGTCGGTTTATCACAAGGTGATACATTTGAAAGCCGTAGGCGGAATACTTTACGTTTATTGAGTATCTCATATGCACTCGAAACTATAAAGAGTGTAAACATAGTGCAAAATAAGAAAACGAAAAACAAATTATGAGAAAAACCTGCCGTCGAATGAATACGGTGAACAATCAAAAGACATTTGTCAAGACATTTGAAAGAAGACAAGAAACTGGAGTTTGGAATTAATGTCAGTAAGTCATATGGCATCTATTCAACAGTTAAAAACGAAATCACTCGAGATTATTGGCGTGGATCATAAATTCTTCGTATCGATATTATAATATCGCAAATATTCGTTCCATAACCAATCGGTTTTGAATGAAAAATAATTTAGCTTTACTGAGAGGGCGTTTATGCATGCATTACCTACAAAACTATTAGTACTCCTAAAATAGCTCTGAAAGTTCAATAACAATGTCATCATCAACGGCTCTGTTGCTAGGAGACGGTTGATTTCTCAATGTTATTGACATTTTAATCATAGCTTACGAATCAAAATACCTAAGTGAAAATTAATTATTTAGCTAATCGGAATTAATTTTATAAAATCTTATGTTTACAGAAATAGACTTTTGAATTCTGAAAATAGACTGTTGGTGATAGGAATTGAAATCTATTTTCAGTTAACTTTTTTTTTCCCCGAGGATCACAGTTCGGTTTTCAATTATACCTCAGGCTGATCATGAATAAATAAATAGTTTTAATTATTCATGACAGATGGCACTGAATCACCACATCTAATTTCTAGCTAGTAGGACACGATCTGGTTTAGTAATTGTTTGCACACAGCGCCACCTATAGTCGACTAGTCAGAATTATAATCCTTTCGTGTGTGTTTTTTTTAACCCACTTTACTGTGGATTATGAGACCAAACATAAACTATTCTTGTTAATTATGAAACCCAAGATGTCCTTGGCATGCATAATCTTATTCATAATATGCTAGTCTTATTGATGTGCTTGATGAATCCTATTAGCATTATATTATTATTAATCTGATTGGTAAATTCATTATTTAAAACGAATTAAAAAAAAAATACTCCAGGAAAGACTGAAGGTCTCTGAGACTACTTGGTGTTAGGCTTTATTTATATGACACTCATAAGAATCAACCAAAATGCACATTTTCCTCTTAGTACTTTGTAGAATAGGCTTAAGTCGAGGCTGTAAACATATCTGTTTATCGAGAACTGGTTATATAAAGATGGTGATAAGAGATGTGACAATCATTGTAACAAGGAAATTCTCATAGCGTAAATCCAGGGCCTTTTAATCTATTTGTCTGTGAATTAACTTTTTTTGTGAATTAACAATAATACTACGACTCTTTATTGCTATAAAATTAAATAAATTTGTTAATGGACGCCACTGCATGATACAAAACTCTCTTTACTCTATATTGCAATGGCATTCCCATTTTTAGATACTTTGAGCGAGTGAAAGAGAGAGACTAGCTAAATTCAGTAAAATATGATACTCTTAAGTTATTATGAGAAAATTATATCAATGGTTTCGCTACTGCATTAGCCTGGCAATGGAACTGCGGGATATCTTCAATTACATTCGTTTCACTCTTTAATAATTGATATTAACAAGAAGTGAAATATTTGTGGTTTTTCAGGCTGACTACTTAATATTTCAATACCGCCATCTAGTTCATCTTTGTGTGGGTTGTTTTGTGTTGGTTGTTAAGACGAAAATCTTGAGTCTCTTATTATCAAGACTTTTCTTTTGCTATTTCGCTGCATGGGATAGAGCCCAGCTGTAGTATTCCGACTGCTCTCAAGAAAAGCGAAATAATGTTAGATGGGAAAACTCTTTAAGATGGTAGAATAAATGTGAAGAAGGTATTATTAAGAGTGTGAAAAAGTAAAAGATGATGAGTGAATGCAATTTTTTTGGGCGAGTGGTTGTGTGTGCAAATTAATATCGCCTCAACAGGACAAGATGACGAAGCAAAAAGAGAAAGAAAAAAAAAACGCAATGAAAGAAACCAAAATGAAGTTAGCGAAATGGGCATTCAGATGAATCAAACACTGAAAATACATTCTTGTGGCAAGCAAATGAAGCTTAATCTCACCGCCAGAGACACAATGGGAATTCACCTCGCAAGACTCAGCACAACACATCATTCTTTCTCTCTTTCTTTTTCTCCTCTTCGACCTACGCTACCGGTACAGTACGTCGTCGCTCGCCGAGGGAACAAACAACTTACGCAACACATCCTCCATTACGACGCCTACGGCTGGAGTGTGAACAGAGCTATTAGGAAAGTACATCTCACGTTCATAGAAGCTTTCCCCTAGTAATCCTTCCCCACCCATCCCCCATCCCCTTCCTTTCTACACACACGTCATTCTACCTTTCGGAACAGCCTTGCCTAGAGACTTGACAGTTCAACTGCCAAGCCAACTAATCTCGCGAAGATGTTTACCACTACTTATTCACCAGCGCCATCTGGAAGGCAAAAACAGCGTAAAGAATTCTTTCTGGTAGAATTCAACAAGACATACATTTATTTTTGTACAGAAGGTTTTAATTAATAATAGAAAGAACAAACAAAGTGATCCTCTCAGTTTATTTTCATTTCCTTTACTTGTCTTTATCCTTGATTCTTTCTCCATTTTCGTTTGTATTTCTTTTCCAGAGTTTCCCCCCCCCCACCTCTAGCAAACTCACCAACCAGCTTTGAACTGTGCAGCTGACAGACACAGCGTGATAACGAAGGACATCACCTCCCAGCAAGCAGACATGTTAGGGTACGTACCTAATATGGATATAAAGCAATAAGTGTACTGTGGTCAGTGCAATTGTCAATAGATATCTGCCCCATCGTTACTTAACCTCTAAGGTATTGGTCGATATCGTATCGATTCAAAAATACACGTTTTTACTCCCCCCCCCCACTATCTTTAGATTTTCTTTTTTCTCTGAGCGTAACAGACAGGAGCGGCTCGTGCATAGGCACTGCGGAACTGCAGCAACCCCAACTTTTCTCGATATATAAATATATTTATTAATTTATTTATATTTGCTTGTAATATTTAATTTTATTATCAACAATCCTATACAATTCTCTTATTTTGTATAAAAAATAATAAAAATTCATCTTGTAGCACTTAGGAGGGCGAAGGATGCTAGCAGCACTGTGTTGATCACAGTGTCATATTGCTACGCGCGCAAGCATATGTACGTCATAGTGAGATGCGAGCTATTAGCGTAATGCGGCACTGTCCGTCGCGCAGTTCCACTGTTGTTTATATGCAGTTTGCGCCAGTAGTAGAGTGTTCGTAGTGCTTATCGTGTTTACTCCGTCTCTTTAAATATTTGGACATTAAAGGATTTAATTTTAATGTCCAAAAATTGTAAATTCATTCTTTTAATTACAATTCACGGAATGGATTTTATTTTTAAGTAATTTTGAATTATACTAAGGTGTATAATTTTATCGATAATAAATAACATTTTTTATGTTTAATTTATTTTTTTAATTTTTACCATAATTTTGATATTTTATCCAAACACGTATACACTGTGCTTACAGTGTGTATATATATATTTCGAAAGTTGCAGCACCCCCACGATTTCAAGCCACGAGACGCCACTGGTAATAGATAACACTGATTTTCCGAAAGTCTTTGCTAACCTCTAAGTCTCTTAAAGAAATACGGTTAGTTCTGTTTATCAAGCCTCTAATAATAGCTTGAAGCTGCAAGGCCCGATAAGTCTAGATTCAGAATGGTTTGAAGGCAAACCTAGAACTTTACAGCGTGTTGTGCTAAGAGTAAAGTATAAATAGTTTCCTAAAGAAAAGAGGACAGCGCGCGCAGACACAGCACCCATTCTCAGCTGCATTCTGGAAACCAGATCAAATGGCTGTCTATAAAATACTCAATCCAAAGGCTGAAATGATTACGTTTAAATTGGTGGATAAAAAAACAAAACAAACAGAAGTGGCTTACTGCCTTTATTGCGTCATGAACACTGCGATTGGTCTTCAAGCCATCTAAATTTAGTTCTGATATTAACAAAGAAAAAAAAATCAATTTCAACATTCAGATGATTGTCATCTATTGTTGGAGATTGGCTCCGAACATGTATAAAAAATATGGTGATATTCAGGCTATTTTATATGTAAACCATAGACTACTCGGTTATTGCGGTCATTTGTGACTATTTTCAACCCAGATTTCTCGTTTAGATCGAATGAGATGGAAACAAAAATAATCTTCCCACAAAAGAAATAAATAAATAAATAAATAATAAAAAAAACGATAGAATGAGGAAATATATTTTGTATCTTTAAACCAAAACAAAAATCTTTTTCGATTACTGTGAAATGGATAAAAATCGATATCTAGTTAAAATAAAAACACTTTCTGACAACACCAGCGCGCGCCAGTATTAAAAAAAAAAAGTATTGTTGCAGAAATTACCTTTCCTGATTCGACACGTGTCTGCTTGTCCACGAGTTATAACACGAGACAGTGTTTTGTTTGTTTTTTTGTTTAACCAAAAAAAAAAAAAAAGGAAACAGAAATGTACACTTTTTTATGGACCTTGTTGCCAGTTAATGTTCAGCTTAGTTTAATTGATCCACATGATACGATGTATGAGTCACCATCCTATCTTTTGCATTTTTTAAACATTCAGGTTTCGACTAGTGAGAGGGGGGGGGAGATGTTATCTGCTTTATGAAAAAAAAAAAAAAAAAAGAAAAGAAAAGAGAAATGTAACTAGAGAGAAATATTATCCATTCTCTAAAACTGTAATTGCAACATTTTAAGAAACAGGTGATAAGACAAAATTGATTTCCCATTTAATACGACAGTTGAAGCCTTCACGTCTAATTAATTCCGATGGTCAAGCAGTTTATATTAATTGGCAATGTTGGTAATCCCAACGTTAATCGTATTGCCACGTAAAATATTTCTATGTCCACAATACTTAATCCAAGAAAATAAACACATCCTTTCTAGATGGCGAACGTTAAAAATTTGCATCGTTTGGCCATTTACGTAGGCATACAATGCTGGTATTTTAGAGCGTCCAAAATGGAATTCACTCGGTGAGAATTCCAATGAGTAACGTCATAAACAAACATTCTCTTTCAGCAAAGGCTATTTAAGATCAGGGTGAGGCTAATCTGACCTTTCTGTAGTCACGCTAACTGATAATACGGAGACTCACGACCTACGAGGTTGGCAGGGATGAATCGTTGAAACCAGAAAGGTTTGCATTAATGAAGAGTTCAAATATAAATCTATCTTTCTTTCTTTTTCTTTCTCTCTCTCTCTCTCTCGTATCTCTTTCTTTTCTTATCTATTTCATCTCTATATTTGTCGTTCTCTCCAATTACTATCTCTCTCTTTCCCTGTTTCTTATTGTATTTTTGTACGTTTTTTCCTATTCGACTTCTTCTCTCTCTCTCTCTATTTCAATAACCTTCTCTATTACTACATTTTAAGATCGATGAAAGTGGTGTTACCACGTATAAACAAGATCGGAAAGGTCATGCAGATTGCAACATTATCGTTGTATTCAAGGTCAGGGTTGGCTGGTTGACTTCGTCGTTGCAAGTTGGACTTCGGAATTTCACGTAGATGCATATTCTTTATTTAATTGCGCATGAATTATCGCTGAAGTACCTATAAGTACAAGTGAGTGTGGCATGAGTGCGTTCGAAGGTTGGTTTGTCTGTTTTATTTAGGAAAGGCACCCGATTAGAGAATAAAAAAAATCTGTTATCTTACAATGAGAAACGTAGGGCTCATGTAAAAAGGCAGTCTATAAAATTTCTGCCTTCACAAAACGGGATTTGACCTGCTGTAATCAACCACTCAGCTGCTCTGGCTTCGTTGCCAAATCAAACAAAACTGGATTTCTGCTGAATTTTTTTTTTTTAATGCTAATCGAAAATATCCTAAAAAAGTTTATTTTGAATGCGTATTTCAAAAGAAAAGTGAGAAAGATTATAGTTATTTTGTTATTCACAAAGGAACACGTAGATTTAAAACCTACGCCAACCTAATTGTCATTTCCCTACAATGCACCCTCATTTCCAGCCGAGATTTCTGTCATTTTGTGCACTCAACTGCATTTCTTTTTTAGCTTCTGTCTACCAAAAGCGCAATGGAGGAACTGCAGCCTTTTAAGTTCGACCATTTCCTCCTGCTTGCATGTGGTCATCTCACGAGGCCAGAAAGGGTTGGCAGCGATGCATGAAATTAACTGCAAATCACTGAAGTATTAAATGCGCTTTTCACGTAGAAAAGACACAAACAAATGAATAAGAAAGGCTTAGTGTGGAAAAGCGCCATCAAGATGGTGTCAGGTAATTAAAAATAAACATCATCATCAATGGTAATGAAATGTCTACTTGGAACTTAAATTAATGACATTAAGGTCTATTTAAAAATTACTATTTCGTCCTGAAATTTTAAACACCGATCAGGTAATAAGCAGTCGGTATGATGATGCAGGAAAATCCTACTTTGTAATAGAGAAACTAATGAATTAGCATAACTAGTTTTACCGGTACGTGATATGTTTGTGCTGCTGGGAATTGTTGCAACATTTTCCGCATTGATTTGTTGATCTCGTCCGGCACAAGTCATTTACTAAAACTTTGCAAATCTAAACTCCCTGGTAATTATTTAAATACATTCTAATCCTCGTTCCTTTAATGGTGATGCTTGCATATTTTTTGTTTCGCTTTCCTACTTTTTTTTTCCTTTTCAAGGTGGATTAAATTCGACCTCGACAATTTGCTTTGTTGTTTCCTCTAAAAATTTCCAAGAGAAAGCGCTACGGAATGTTTTACACTCATTAAAAACACATAATGATATCATTAAAATGTTATAAACATGGATTAAAAATCTTGCTTTTGTTCACAAATAATTTTTTTTAAAAAATAAACTTTGTTAGTAATAAATGCGATCAATGAAATTACCAACAACAGTTAATTTTGCTTAGCAAGACAACTCTTTGATAACGAAATAACGTAAGCTCTTCCAGCGAAACTGTAATATTACTCTCCCGAGGCTTTCACTTTAAAATAAAAAAAAAAATTAAAAGAAAATAAAAAAAAAAAAACTTTCGTGAACTGTAAAATTTAGACCACAAAAACAAAAAGACTTTGGGGCCGAAGTTGTTTGTCTCTAGAATGCAGGAACGCCTCTGGATGGATTAAAACAAACTCAATGAGAAGATTTATTTAAGCCATATTGAATTCGAGATACTGTTTAACACAGATCGAAGTCAGGCGTTCATTAGTGGCTACCCTCGAACTGTTTCCTGCTATATAATTAGAATATATTTTTTCGTGCAGATTTTTGTTTTTTACTCTGTCGTTAATTTTTTTGTTAATTTTGTCATTTTTGTCATTAATTTCGCTATTTTTCATTTTTTCATTTTTGCCGCTGATTTTCATTTTTTCATTAATTTGCCATTAGTTTTAATTTTCTGTCATTTGTTACATTCACATTTTAATTTTGTATTTTTTCATTAATTTCGTAATTTTTTTTCATTATTTTTTTTTCATTTTTATTTTTCTTGTCGTTAATGTTGTTATTTTGTTATTTTTCATTGTTTGTCATTAATTTTGTTACTTTTCATTTTCTTCTTTTTTCATTAATTTTGTTACTTTTCATTTTCTTCTTTTTTCATTATTTTTGTCAGTAACTGATCATTATTTTTAATTTTTCATTAATTTTGTCATTTTTGTCATTAATTTGCCGTTATTTTTAATTTTCTGTCATTTAATTTGGTAATTTTTTCATTAGTTTTAACATTTTGTCATTTTTATTTTTATGTCATTAATTGGTTATTTTATCATTTTTCATTTTCATCAATTCTGTCACTTTTCATTTTTTGCCATCAATTTTGTCATTTATTTTGATGACAATGAAAATCATAGTTTTCATTGTCATCAAAATTATCAGACTGCTGATAAAGGACAATATTTTGTAATTAAGGAATTACCCTCCTATCAAAAGTCATCAAAAATAATAATAAAAAATAAAAAATAAAACGTACGGATGACTTTGCTTTGTCATTTGCATTGCAAAGAATTATTAACTTTTAAATAAATATTTTCCGCTAAAGAAATTTTAAAATATGTTTATTTTGCTACTTCCAGGTCACAATACTCAAGTAAGAACAAAGAAATCCTCGCAGAGATAAAGATGCCTATTTCCTATTGTTTGGTAATTAACATAGTAAAGAGTTTATTTGACAACACTTAATTATAAATTAAGTGTTGTCAGATATGAATTTAAAAACTATTAATGAAACCATATGAAAGTTCTGTTTACAACTCTCCGCATTGCATTCGAATATTGAACTGATTGTCGCCTGCCACATTTCTATGCCGGGGTGCATAAGTTAATAAAGAAATTAAGACTAAGATATGAATAAGACTATATCTACTAAAGTCTGATATCTTAGACGTTAGTATATCTACTACTTTACAGCTCGAAGGTCATAAGTCGTTGGCGATATACACTTACGGGTTACATAGCGGCTCCATAAACTCCGTCTGTGAGCGGATTGCTACTGGTCTAAGCTAAGCTTGATGTATGGTGAAGGCTGAGCTGTCTGTCATCTTGCCGCATGATGGGTCGGGACTTATCTCGGTGCTATGGTTTCAGTAGACTAGAGTACTGGCTAACCTTGACCGATCTTGAAGCGTCTCAGGGTGAAGGAGAAATATATAATCGTAGGTGCTTACGTAATCTAGTGGCAGATAAGGATCGTACTAATGCGCAGTTTTTTTTTTTTTATTTTGTTTTTAGTTTTTTTTTTTTTTTTTTCCTTTAAACGTATTTCCACGGATGGCTAACGACTTTTCTTTTACAACGGCCTACATGAAATCTTTTTTTAAGATATTCTCACTCCGTAAATTGTGTATCACGTCTTTAATCTAGTCTCGGGATCATTTACGCCCCCGTGAACATCACCCGGCAAAAAAAAAAAAGCTTCCCCCTCTCTTCCACCCTCGTGACAAATTACAACCTAAAACGAACGAAAGAGAAAGAAAAGGAAGAAGAAAATAAAACCAAGAAATGAAGAAAGGGAAAGGCTTTTTTTTTTTTTTTTTTCCTAACTTGAATAAATCAGCGCGCCGAGCAAATTACAAACGCTGTGCAGCTTTCCGAGTCCGGACATTAACGACGACACACGGCAGAGAGTTGGAAGCAATGCAAGGGGAGGAATAGAGGTTGGGGGGGATTCTCGGCAAACTCATTTAAACGTTGCGTAAGACGTGTCGGCCTAAATGAGTCTTGTTCATGAATGTATGTGTATGCAGGTGGAAGAAAAGAGCGTAGAGAGATTAATATAAGATTCTAATATGGCTGTGAATGCTGAGTTTAAAATGCCCGAAACGAAAGAAAAAATTTGAAAAGATAAAAGAATTTCGGACAAAATACATTTATTATGATTATCCCACACTAAAGAATGGAGTTCTAAAAATTAAACAACCTTTACTGTAATCACGTGTTCAGCCTTTTATGAAACCCTAAGATTTGTTACTACATTTA
Source organism: Typopeltis vanoorti (assembly GCF_054136105.1). NCBI lineage: Eukaryota > Metazoa > Arthropoda > Arachnida > Uropygi > Thelyphonidae > Typopeltis > Typopeltis vanoorti. The sequence continues at coordinate 30,024,489 of NC_143551.1, forward strand.
TTTTTATACCAGTTTTATTCAATCACAATCCACGTAGTAAGTGACTCACGTGTTATGTTTCATTAAACAATGCAACTACAGAGCCCACGCGCCATGTTCTTTTCAACAATAGGATTTGAGACCGCACGTGATGTTCTTTTCGACAATGTAGCACAACAGCAGTGTGTTTTTCTTTTGACCTAACAAACGAATTTCAGACCAGTGAAAACGTATTTCTTTTTTGTAGATATCTTATCAACAATGGAACCTGGAAATCAGCTCATGTTCTTTTCAACAATGTAACTTCAACTTGTGATATATTTTCGGCAGACTATTTCAAAATGATTGTGTGTGTGTGTGTTCTTTTCCAAGTAGTTTTCATGTAGTTTTCTGTTGTTGTTTGTTTTTCCTATAAATTGCTAATAAATAGTGCAAAAATAAATAAATAAATAAATAATAAACAAAAATGTCTTCATTTATAAATGCGTAACCAAAAACCATCAATGAATAAATACGATCCCGTTTACTAACAAACTATAATATTCATTGTTTAATATGCAGGTTTTATTATTTTCTTTTTTTTTCCCCGTTTCTTTCTTTCTTTCTTTCTTTTTTTTTTTTTTTTAATAAGCGCAAAAGTTCAATCAGAATCTTGTGCAGTGCAGCGTCGATCGTAAATGCAGCTGAAACGCTGCCGGTTACAAACCTCCCATATGAAATAAGATGCAAAAATAACAGGTTTACCGAAATAGAAGTATTGATTCTCTTCCTCCGGACTCAAAGCTGCAGTTTGGAATGCTTCTCCCGCCTACACAAACCAATATGTTGTATGCTCCGGACACAGTTGCAGTCAGAGATAAGGAACAACTGAAAAACATCCATAGAAAAATAAAACAGCGGATAAATTACGTTAGCATGTAAGGAATCAGAAGAAAATATCCCGCCAAGACACCCACACCTGCTTATATGCGCGTGCTTCGAGTTCCAACTAATAAGAATGCCTCACATCATGGCTTCCAAATGTGCATGAATGTTTGCCTCTCTTCCAGATGTTGCTCGCTTTCAAACATAATAGACTGTGCTTCATGTGCGCATGCGTAACTTAGATCGTTTCTCTTTTCTTCTCTCTTAACTATAGCTGGGTCAAAAATAAAATAACTATCCAGTGACTGTGGAAAGAACTTGGAATTAATTTATAATCGAAGAATAGTGCGAGGATTGTGTTGGCGCGTATGTGGTCACGTGCATATTAAAACTATCGTCGGATAACAATTACAATAAACTCTTTGTAACAATGCTTATAGTAGACTTGTTCCTTTTTTATAATATTATAAAAATTGTATTTCTGAAATTACCCCCCGCCCCTAGTTAACAGCTGGAGCAACCATAATATGTTCCTTGCATTCTTAGAGATTCGAAACCACTCTATCGCTTTGTTCTATGAGAGATAATATTCAAATCTCAATTTTCTTAATGTGGTGATTTTATTGGTCAGATATAAAGATGGTTTGCCCCCCCCCCCTTCGGAACATTCTGGTTTCGTTCCTCCAAAAAACAAATCTACCTGAGAACACACAACTTACGGATATATGTCGATTGTCAGATATATGTCGACTCACACCATTACCACACAGACGGGATAGGATAGTCAATCCTTATTACCGTATCCTCCTATGTCTGTACATTTGTGTGTGTGTGTGTGTGTGTGTGTGTGTGTGTGTGTGTGTGTGTGTGTGTGTGTGTGTGTGTGTGTGTGTGTGTGGTAGTTTGCCCCTTTGTGAGATGAAAAACCCGAATTTCCGAGAGAAAGAAAAATCTGACACCTCTTTATGAGACCGGTTAACTCACCTTTAGAACAAAAGCCTAGATAAACGTCTTTCGGTCCTAGACAGGATTCGAACTCAGCTCTTTCCAACCAACAAACATTGTCGAAACCGACTCAGCAAAAGAAGTTTTAATCCGGCCAGCAAAGGTTGAAAATCTATTTATCACATTACTCAGGGGAGGACACACGGATTGCATAATGTTAGAATCCTGCTTTGAAAGCCAATGATGGCATTTGAAATGTCACCTTAAGCCTGATAATAAGCGAAGTATATCACATGGGATGGTGATAATCATCTACTACCTAAAAATTTTCACAAACATCTAAACAACACAACCATTGTAGCAAATGTTTTTTTCCTGAACACTAAATATACCCATAATAAGGGAAACACTAAATAATGGAATGCTGGAACTCATTTTTCCCTGATTCGCAAAGTTTCCTGGCGGCACGCCACTGTTTTCGCGTTTCCTAAATTATTCTGAAACAGAATTGTATAATAAATCAGCGGGCGATAACACAAAGCAACTTCTTTCCTACTTAATCTTGTGTCTCGATGACAAATGAGTTTCGATATGATAATAAAGTCACGGTTACGTTTCGTCTTTTTAGGGTGGAAATTCCGCGTGGGACGCATTGAAAAGGTTCGCGTTTCAGATGGGCGATGGTTTAAATCCCGGCAAAGCAAACGGAGACACGAGAATTACTGCGATTGTACTCAATTTAAATGCTTGTAATGTCATCCCATCTGCGGTTGACAAGTTGTCAGGTAGCAGTGGCGGGGAAGATGGAAGAATTAGCATCCCCCAACAATGGAGCAACGAGCGGCGGCACTGGGCGACAGGGCGGAGAAAATTCTCGCTCACTCGGCAAAAGTTAGTAATTAGGCTGGAATTAAAGGACAAAGTTGCTAATTAAACAGGGGATCGTTAAAAACAACGTGCAACTACGACGCGGAAAATGTATGACCGATGCTAACTCACAGAGACAACCGGAGATTACGACAAAGTATAATAAAGAAATTCTGTGCGAGTCCTGTGTGTGTGTGTGTACTTCTTTGAATGTTCTGTGTAATCTGTGCAAAAAGACACAGACTAATAGGGGTTAAACAGACAACGATATCGATCGGCACGCGAATTAAACCCAGACTAATTGATTTAACGATAAATAACGTTAGTTGTCAGGCTAAATGCAATAACAGGCAGACCACGAAGGCTAAGATTGCGTTTAAATGTGTAGGGAAGGTTTGTCGTGAGTAGGCTGACATAAATGAATAGACACGGAAATAATAGGCTAATATAGAAAAACATAACAGGCTAACGCAGACCAATATAATATACTAACAGACCAATATAACGAAGGCTAATAGGGACGAAGTTATCAGGATAACGTAGACGAACATAACAGGCTAAACAGGTCAACATAAACAGAGGCTAATATGAACGAAATTAATAAGATAATATAAATGAGCATAACAGGATAATAGGTCAATATAAACGAAGGCTAATATGAATGAAATCAATAGGATAATATAAACGAACATAACAGGCTAACACAGATCAACTTAAACAACAGGCTAACGTAGACTAGTAGAGACAAACATTACTGGATAGCGCATCAGTGTGTGCGTTTTTTTCTGTATATAATAGCATGATACATTTCTGTGCGTGAGTGTGTTTATTTATTTATGTGTACTCAACGATAATCACGTGATGCATTATATGTTTGTAACTTCATTTGTATTTGTAACCTGGATTAACTTTTGCTCTTCAATTACATGCATGCATGGTAACTAAAATTGTACAGTGTAATATGAATTTTAGAACAAAATGACCTTATGATTTGTAATACGCTAATGCAGGTCAATATAAACGAAGGCTAATGTTTTTTTTTTATGTTGAGCCCATACACGAGAGGTTGGTTGATCACCCTATGATATACATTACTACCTTGTATAGATGGTGGGTTGGGGAAGAAGGGACTTGTTCACATTTGATTTGAATAACGCTGTATCATATTCCCTAGGGAACACAATAAGAGGAAGACTGTTCCACTGGACAGCAATTGCAGGGATGAAGGAAGAAGAGGAGGAGAAGAAACATGTTCTGTGGGTTTCAAGGTGCACTGTATAGGGATGTTGAGTAGCAGCTGCACGTGTTCCAACGAGCTTAGTTAGTGGAGGAATTATTGATGCTATTTCGGATGAACATTTTCCATGGAAATATTTGTAGAAGACACATAGTGCAGAGACCAATCGTTTGTGTGAAAGTGGAGGGAGCGAGTTGGTAAGAGATGGATCTTTAATGTTTGATTGCTCTCCTCTGTATTGATTCTTTGAGGCTTTTGGGGACCCCCACTCGATATGTAAGAACAGTATTCGATGGTTGGGTGGATTTGTGATTTGTATAAAGTTAACAGCTGTTTAGGGGTGAAGTAACGTCTTAACCGAAAGAGAAATCCTAGTTTTTAAGAAGCTGAGGATGAAATGGTTGTGATGTGTTTATGCCAGGAGAGGGTTGATGGCATGATAATTGCAAGAAAGGAAATTTCAGATTGTCTGGAAATTCGAGTGTTGTCAAAAATAATACTGGGAGAAAGTGGTTCTTTTTTATGAGAAATAAGACAGAACTGGGTCTTATTAGCATTGCAATTGACTAGGTTATCTGAACCCCATTGAACCCCATTGCATGATCGCTTGGAGATCAGAATTGAGGGCACTGGTGGTTGATATTCTGTAGGTTGAGGTGAGTTGTGTAGAGTAAGGTTTATGAAAAGAAAGGGAGGAGTGCAATGTGTTGTCGTCTGTAAAACTGTGTGTTGGGTTGGAGATAAGCTGAAGTAGGTCATTGATATATAGCAGGAAGAGGGTTGGTGAGAGGACAGAACTTGTGGAACCCCAGCATTTGTTGAATGGTGAGAGGATAAAGAACCATTCACTAATATACATAATGTGCATCCAGACAGAAAGCTGGCAATTCAACTACAGAGGTCTTGAGATAGACTAAATGATGGCAGCTTCCTTAGTAAGCCCTTGTGCCAGACCAGGTCAAACGCCTTGGAGATATCAAGTGCAACCACTTGAGATTCGCCAAACTTCTCCATGGCATTTGACATGGGCGACATATGTGAGAAGATCTCCTGTTGATCGGCAGCGATGGAATCCATACTGGCGGTAGTTTATTAGACGGGTAGCTTCAAAGTAGTTTAGGAGTTGGGAATTTCTGATTTTGTCCATTACTTTAGACAGGACTGAGGCGAGCGAGGTAGGGCGGTAGTTGGACGCAGTGACTTGTTGCCCTTCTTGGGCGAATATAGACGAACAAGCTAATAGAGGCGAACATAACAGGTTAATATAGGCTAACATAAACATTGATGACTAAATATTATAAAATAAAAAAATTAAGAAGAAGAAGACAAGGCAAAGTCAATATAAAATATTGCATGGATGGGACCAATGGATCGTTTAATAATTTTTTTTTTTCTATTAGGCAAATTGTCTTACCTTTAATTTTTTTATTTAGATTTAAAAAATTGCTTTAAAAATTAGGTTAAAAGTATAAATGAAATTATATCTTTGTAACTACTTTAAATTCATTTCTAATTCTTTCTTTTTTTTTTTTTCATATTTCTCAGAAAAAAAAAAATTCTGCTTTTCTCTTTTTTCACACTCTCTCTCTACTGCTGCTGCTGTTTCAATTTTCTTCAGACGTTACCATGGCAACCAGATAGATGCGAAAGTTTCAGACACAGTCACCATGTTGGTTAAATTGCTAATTATTAATAAAATAAACTAATCGAAAACAGCGGTTACGTCTGCTTTACCACTAATATAAAGTTTTAACCAAAGTCATTCGTTCCCTTCAAACAAACGCCAGCTTAATCTCCAGAGAAAACAAGTTGCGTTTTCTATCATGTGTTTCAACTGCTTTATCGACCCTCCCCCCTATTAAACTATCGTAGCGCCACCTACACACGAAAACCGACACCGTCGATCATCTAAAGCCAAACGAAAAGTAAATTTTGACTCTCCAAAAATCTCTTTTATCGTAAGGGTGGGATAGCACGAAAAAAAAAAAAAAAAAAAAGGAAAGAAAGAAACGCAAAGAAAAAAAAAATTTTCTGGCCTATCCGTTACCGACTAAAATACTAGAAAGGTGGGGGGGGGGGGGGTAGCAGCCGTCTTTCCGAATGTCATAGAGGTCGACGGAGGAAACGCATTCCTTGTCGCCGATTACCTCAATAAAACCAACATTTCGTGGTGTAACATCTTCCCATAAAAATAACGAGAATGGCTGCCGAAGAAATTTTCTGCTCCTTAGCTTCGCTCCCGTAGAGAGCGCCCGAAATGTTTATGGGATGGTCGGAAAAGATAAACTAATATCAAGCCCGCATTCGCCGAAGCATTTCGACTGATACTAAGACGTCTCTGCTGGCTTTTTTTTTTTTTTTGTATTAAACGCTCTATTTGATTAGCATTAAATAAATAAATAAATAAACAAAAAAGATTCTTCTACCGTAGTTTGTTAAAAGGCCGACTTCCGGAGGCGAGCGGACAACGCCAGATCAAATCCAATTTTCCGAATTAAGTTTAAAGATACGAACAATCGCAGCGAGTACGCAAAGCTGATAATTCTTGCTTGAAAATGATCGATTTTGCAATTGGTCAAACAATTGCTCATTTCAGTAAGAAATTTCACACATTCTGCGCAATCTCATTAACACGGATTCCTTTCAAGTTCAAATAAACGGTTAGGCTTAACTTGAACTGTGTGTCAATTGGTTTTAAATTTGCTTAATCGGACTACAGTTTCTGGAAATCGCTTTCCGTGTTTTTTTTTTTTTTTTTAAATCTTACGTACGAATCGCGTAGATTTATACGGTTTCCATTAATGGCTTAAACACGTTGCCGAGAAACGACCCTTAACGTGTTTAATCTATCAATGCCGACGTTTTCTGATAGATTAATTTTCTCATCAAATATTACGTTTTAACAAGCAAACTCGAACGTACGTAGTCTTTGCGTGAGCGTGGAATAATTGTGAGCGATCTATCCGGCGCCTGAATTTATTTGCAAAAATAAGAATGTTCGCTGTACGGCAAATCGTAATGATTTCCGATAATTAGATGCTCAACATCGGTGTCTTTTGGTGTCAAATCACTTTGCTCAACCAAGTTGGAAATACTAAAAACAGAAATCACCGAACGAGAAAAATGGCGTACAAGTTCCGTATATCAATAGCGCTTCTAACCATTAATTAATATGCAATATCGGCATTAGGTTAAGGTAGACATTTAAAACAATTATCACGATTGCCAATGGATCATGCGGCATTTGTAATACGACTACCTCCGTGGTTATTACTCTGACAACCGCTGGAACTTTCGGGACGATGGTGTAGCATCGCATATGAAGCGTTTGTTCCACATCGTTGAATTGCAATTTGCTATGAACCCAGAAGTAACGTAACGGATTGGTCAAACTTCTATGAAAGAAGAAGCCCGTCTGTCAATTCACCGGTTGGTAAATAGAAATGGTCGCTGGAGGCTATCGTTCCCAATCCGGCATGAAAAAAGAATTGGCGGTGGGAGAATAAATATAAACAAATAAATATATTAAAAAATGAAGACAAAATTTCAGCACACTCGACGCTAAATGAAATAGGTACGCGTTACAATATTTCCGTGCATTCTTTGCCCACCTTATTTTGTGGTAAATTTACATTTCACTTGTGGTTGTTGGTGAAGTATTGCTTGACGTATAATTGGCATATTGACGTACGTGACGAGCGAACCGCTCACGAAAACCAGGCGCCCAACAATGGAAAATAATAGCTTTTGATACGTTTTGTTTCTTCTTGATGAGGTTGCTTTCCAGACACGTTCTTCAGTTATTGCGTCTTAGCTACAAAAAGAAAAGAAATGCCTAGTCTGGAAACCAAGACTGATGTATCCATCTTCTGAAATTATTATCCTTACATGGCCGTTTTGTTTCTTCTTTGATGACCGAGATATAAAAAGAACAGAAATTCAGGCGTCAGGTGATACGCAGAAAGTAACTCCCATTGATCCCAAAGCGCATAATGGGAGTTGCTGGTACACTTCCGAAATCTATTATTGAAGTCTTTATCTATAACGTTTCTACAGATGACGTTACTATATTTGGTTAAATGTCATTGTTGTATGCGAACTCCACGAGGAAAAGTGAACTGCCATTCAAAAGGCTACGTATTATATAATATTCTACTTAATCATGTAAATGTTTGATTGTTGTCAGCTGTTGGCATCAATAATGGCTTTTTTTTTCAAACAATGCATTGAATCGCTACTGCTGCGCGCGCACATAGCAAGTATTTCCGGTGCAGGTGTCTGAAATTTTATTCATTTATTTTTTCTCTATTAGACAGAATTAAGTATTCCAATAGGACACAATAGTATGATGAATACCATTTTTTGGTGACAAAAACAAATTGATCCTACATATCAGTATATACTCAGTGACCAGTTTATTAGAGATCAAATCACCATATTAGATTACCGAGCCTTCAGAGCAGCCTTGATGTGTCAACAGAACGGCAAATATGCTGTGGGATGTATCCTTAAATGATCAACATGGACTGCGTGGATACGTGATCAGTAACAAGTCATATGCTGTGTAACAGAAGTCCTTGCAACTTATTTTCCGCTCCTGTAGTATCCAATGCTGATGTCCCCCTCTGTTAGGTATTTGTTTTTGTTGAATAGGCGCGATATTACGCTAAATGGACATTTCCTTTTATAATATTGATCCTTTTATACACTCTCATATGCCTGTCGTTATGCATCCCGATTGGGGTTATGTTACAGCAGACGCCCATTTAGAATACCACGATCCTTCTTAGACTACCATGATACTGCGATCCTTCGTCAACCGCTCGCATCGATCATCCGTTTCGGACCACATGGCTCATATTAACGGAGTGTTTTCTGTTTATCACAGTTGACTGTGTATGCCGAGGCAGACACACACACACACACACACACACACACACACACACACACACACACACACACACACACACACACACACACACACACACACACACACACACACACACACAGAATTAATAATCCTAATGTCATAAAATACACTGTCCTTGCAGCTTTAGTTGCTTCAGCGGTAATTCTAAATCACAATAATAAGAACAGCCTTCTAAGTGTGCCATCACATTTTACGAATAAATAAGCATTTATCATGGGTCAATAATATCTTGGCCACTGGATGTATATTACAGCAGCCACAACTTCTTTCCGATCGCCAAAAATATATAGTGATCATTAACCACCTCACTGGCCGTTATGGATCAAATACGCATCCTCATATGCTTCGTATCCATCATATATTTCAATATAATATCAATGGTATAACAATTTTAATATGCACTTCGCATCCATGATAACTTTGACGTCTATAGACGTCTTGGCTGGTAGCGTGGTTAAAATGATTCTACATATTAAATTTATATTATCTATTTTCCTTATCTTTTCTTTTCTTCTTTTTTTTCTTTTTCTTTGTGAAACCAAACATCGAAGAGCAATGGAAAAAATATTGTTGAATCCATTACTAGCTGGCAAGGCAATGAAAAAAACTCAACATTGATCAGAAGTAAGAAAAAACATTTTGGAAGCCAAACACACGAGTGCCACTTGTGGATAGAGGTTAAGAGAGAAGAAATTTATTGATATATTTCTTGAATACTTGACGATTGTACTTACTGGGGAACACTTCATGATGAAGCCTGTTCCAGAAAACAAAGGTAGGTGGAATGAAAGAGGAGTGTCGGAAGCAAATTCAGTGAGTTCGATGTTCAATGGGATTTGGGCAACTGAAAGGTAAGTTAAGGAGAAATGGGATTCACTTCACCTGATGAAAAACAGGACTTTAGTAGCATTTATTTGGGTGTCATCGTGCCATTGAAGGATGGCATGGAGAATGGTGTTTAGCTCATGTAGACAGTTTGTAGACAGTCTTGAATCTTGGGATGTTTGAGCGGTGCAAAGTTTGGTGTGTAAATAGGAGGAATGGAGGGTACTGTCAGCAGCAAAATTATGGACAGGATTCGAAGTCTTATGAAGAAGAGGACAGGCGATATAACAAAGCCCTGGGGGTGCAACTGCATTGTAAGAGAAATCCGGTCCCCCTTCTAAACCGGTTGCAAAATTCGAAGGGGAGACAGCAGGATGGCAGAGTGCTAAAATGGCCTCTTTGTTAGGCCTAACAAATGCCTTGGAAATGTAAACAGCAGCAACACAAATTTGTCTAAACCTTATGGCATGAGAAGGCTGAAGTTTGCCATATTTATATAGAATTTGAAACGCTGCAGTTGATTTGCATTAGGGATATTTTATTAATATAAATGCGAAAGACAATTGGCAAATTATTTAGGGTATTTTTTTTTTTTTTGATAGAAAAGTCCCGATCCATGGAACAGGTTTAGCTTTATTTTAGAACATATATTTTAGTTTCGGATCTTAGTTCTTTAAATATTATGAGGTTTTTACAGAAGGAAAATACACCTCGGAGTATTTTCCTGGCGAAGCTTATAATCGGTCAGTTTATAAAGGAAACCATAAAGACAGTCGGGTACACTGTTACAACAGGTGATAAATTTTAGAAATAAAGCATGCGAAGGATAATAAGAGTAAGGGCCAATAATTTCATATAAGTCATTTTAGATGTCAAAGTGGAGGTATTTTTATAGAAAATATTTAAGATAATTTTATTAATAAAATATTTTAAAAAAATTAAATAAAACTATAGATCAATTACTAAATGCCTGGATTCAAATTTTCATTAATTTAAAACACAATAGAATATCGCTGAGGATAGAATGAAGAAATCAGAGGGTAGATTCGAATAAAAAGCAACTCAGGCGTTCGTTTTATAATGATCAAAGTAAATCTGAACTAAAAGCTTCGGATGGCCAAACATGACCTTTGATCAAAGATGTGCGGGTAAAAATGAGGAGTTCGTCGATGCGGGAAAAGGCTTATGCATTGGGAACGCTAACCTCACATGACCTCTCATTGACTTCCCATTTTTGTTCTTTCTCCATGAAAAAAAAAATGATGCTAACGATTTGTTATCAAAAAATGCTTAGTTTAATTTTAAATTAGTATAAAAACACAAACATTTTTGAATGTATTTTTCTTTAGAAAAATAAAATCTACTTACTGTAGTAGTTTGTATGCTGCATTCTTACTACACAATAATGTAAGATTTGTTTTTCTTAGATGCAAGGTCATGTGTCGGTAGTATCTTTCTATCTTTAATATTTTATTTCTCATTATGTATTTAAACGGTACTCACCAGGCAAAAACACAATAAATATATTAGGAACTCTTAAATAAGATATTATAGGAATCAGTATAGATGCATACATATATAATATGCATGAGTAGAACAAATATTAAAAAGATTTTGAACATAGATTAAAAATAGATTTGAAACATACAACATTATGAGATTCTTTGCGCGTTTTAAAGAATAAAAATAAGCCATTATTGTAAATAGCATTTGCTCAACAATGGAGAATTTCTGCATTGTTGTAAAGAATAGACATGATCTTGACTTTTTCATAATTGTTGTGGGTATATTAATAGATCGAAAGTAATTATGTATAGAAGGGACAGGTGGGGTGGAGAACAAGTGGAAAATTTTAAAAAGTAGCTTTTATAAAATAATTTTTAAAAAAGGCTTTAATTAGTTTTCGCCTCTAAGCAATGATACTAATCTAACTTGACTTGTTTTTTTTCGGTAACGAAGCCACATAATCATTCTTAATAACACAAAATACATCTGATTGTCTCTCTAGATAATAAACTTTGCTTAGAGTAAAGTACATGGTCATAATTGAAACCCTGTAGTGTTTTTAAATATTTAAATTTTCCTGATGATTACTACGGATAAAACGTAGCCAGGAGTGTCTTTCAATAAACAGAAAAAGAAATTTGTAAATTAGGATCAACACAAAAGCTGTGTACTCTTAGAACATCGAATCAAAAGCTTGTAAGAAGTTTATCAATAATTGATGGCTCTGGTATGGGAAAAATTATAAATAATTCAGAGAGCTACCGCCTGGAGTGCTAAACAGCAATCTCGAGTAAATGCGGCACTTCACACAAGATTATTAGAATGGGGTGGAACAGTACCAGTTTACAGAGACAACAACAATGAAACCCAGGGCACCTCGTGAGCGGTGTAGAAACAATTGAGCACGTCAATAATATCTTTCTTCGATGAAAACAGCCCTATCTCTATTCCCGTATGTGTCTTTTATAGACTCTTTTCCTTCCTCCTCCTCCTCCTCTGCATTCTCACGAATGCGGAGCCAATGAATCGCTGCGCCATCTGTTGAGTGAATTGTGAATTAATCGTCTTTGAAATATTTATTAGTTTAGTTTTAAATTACTCAGTTTACAGTTATTTAAAGGAAATTTATTTTAGCATTTTGCTTTTTTAGTCGCTTTTAAATTTTTATGCGATTGTAGAATGGCCTTTGTACTTATTTGAACGATCTTTTTATCTATAATTTTATTTTGTTTAAAAATTTTTTTTTTTTTTTTTAAAAAAGGAAAGGAAAGAAAAAGACGATTAGAATACGGAAAGTGAGCTAGAGAGAAGGAAAAAAGAATGGTGGGAGGTTTACTTCGTGCAAGATCTTCATTTGACACGTCTTAACTTCCGTTACCATGGTTACGAGGAAATAGTCACCTCTTTAGCGAAGGATGCTAGTTATAATGGTCATTTAACCATTATCTTTTCACCACCTCATTTCTGTCAATGAAAAATCAGTCAGTGGATCTTCTCTAATGAGGAAAGAAAACGAACTGATGCACTTCCAGTTCTCGAGATCCAGGAGACATTGTTAACTGAAACTTCTCGATGGTCAAGTGTTTATTGCATTAACAATGGACGGATGCTGAGGTATGAGACACCGAAAAGTTTCAGCCTTTAAACACACACACACACACACACACACACACACACACACACACACACACACACACACACACACACACACACACACAGTCCAACTACAGAACAGAGAACCAGGTTTTTCTCCTCTTCTTTCGTTTTACTTAGCTCTATTCTTTCTGACTAAGAACGAAACCTTTCTCAGTATTTTCAGAGGACTACAACCTCAAAAAACTATATCCTTAGGTTTATTCTTGGTCCGGTACTCACACACATTATTAATGTAGTATTGATCCTAAGGTAGTCTCTTGTATGACATTGATCAATAAATAAGATATAACTTCTTACTTGAGATTTCATTTTTATTTTGAACCTGATTTGGAAAACTGTTATTTCATGTTTGTTATACTCATATTTCCTCTCTGCTAGGGCTGGAAAAAAATAGGTGAACAAATTATAAATAAATATAAAGAAATCATGTGCCAAATATTTCATAATTGTAGCCGTTTGCCAATAACACGGAGTTTATATTTGGAACAAAGCGAACTATTGTCTTCTAGATAAGGAAATCTCATAGAGAAACAATTATTTGCTAATAAACAAAGCATTTTCCCTTTCATACACTTAAAGTCAGGCTAGGAAAGAAAGGTATAAAGCAAGATAAACGTTGGAATAAGGGTCAGTAAAAATATTGATGATGATCGGGGTCCAATTTCCTAAGAAAAAGATAATTAATCTCTCCGTGGAGTTTCTTTATTAGATAGTAGAGAGGTAGAGCCAAATTGCTTTATTTTGGGGTCTAGCAATAAGCAATCTACAACTTCATGAAATGTAATTGCTGGAGAATGTAAACTAACAATCAGTAAATAGAATCTATCTCAATTGTTTAAATAGTCGTCTGCTAGAAATGCTATTGTTATATTCTGTGTCTGTGGAACATTACTATTTATTATTGATATGTGTAATCACCGTTGGTTGGTTTACCTTCTCTCTCTTTCGAAATGTACTTCCAGCAGCTGGGAATGGGCTTTCTACATTTACTCATCATACCGCATCAGTCATTCTCTATTCTGTTCGGCTGATTCTGTAACGAGATCTTTTACGATCTGTTAGAACCCAGTTTTCCTTAGGGTACATTTTTCCAGCTCTTTGCAAGTACATCATCGACAGAGCACGCATCGGAACAACCATTAGCTTTCAAATACTAATTCGATCAACGTCCGAAATGTAGGAGTAGAGTGTCTGCCTCTTCCAGTTCCTCTTTCCATTCGATGAGGGGGGTGGGCGGGGGTGGGGGAGTATTGAGGAAACCAACCTATAATCGTTCCACGTATTAATAGATCGTTACGAAGACAATATAGTTCCTCACTTGCTTTTGAATTCCCTGTTGACTCCACACTTCTGTCACATTTCCTCCCTACTTCCATCTTCCCCTCCTTGTGATCCTTCGGAGACATCTAGATCACGTCATTTGTTGCTTAGCAACTTGCTATGTGTGTTGACCAAGTATTGTAGAAGCAGATAAAGGCTCCCAGTGACGAGAGCTCACACTAAGGCAATCTATAAATAGCGCTATGTACAACATCTTCTGTCCAATACCGTCAAGTCAAGACACACACACACACACACACACACACACACACACACAGAGGAAAAGAATCGATATTTCTGCCTCGCGCTCTCTGCGAGGTGCGTCCTTATACCGTCGGCATTTCTAGTGCCCTTTCCATTCCTGCGAGATATGTTTAATATCCGTCCTACTTCGATTCTGCTTTCCCCCCCCCCTCTTTCTCTTTCTCTTCTCCCCCCTACTTCCCTCGTCTCCTGCTGGTTGTCAACAAAAAGACATTCGAAAGATATTTTTCAACTCTGTAATGTCGATCGGATTCTCTTAAATATTATTCCAATGAAATTGACAGTTTTTTATACCACTGACATTAAATTATGTTTGGTAAAGTTGTTCGACAGAGACTGAAGTTGTATTTTTTTTTTACAATGTATTGTTTTCATTTGTTTGGAGATCTGCTGAGTCTGTTCGTCATTCGATGTTTGTAACTTTTTTAAGCTGGAAATTAGCATGTTTGTGTGAAATGAGACCAACCCAGGGGTCAACTGACATTTCCCCGCCTTCTCCATCATTTCGACACAATATTTTGATTGTTTATTTCATCCCCCCCCTACATATCTGAGCAGGAAATTGCATAGTAGTTCAGTATCTGACCGGTAGATGGCAGTATTACTTTAGTCGTGTACTTAACAGTTGTATTCATTTACATAAGTTAGTTCCCGATCTGACCTATAGATCATGCGCTCGTTTTTGTTTAGAGTCATTTTTATTATCATTATAAAGACTATAAGGCTGTTTTCTAGCTGTCAATCTTGGATCACAGGACCAGATAACATTTTACTATTATTATTTTTCACTTAATTCATCTCCCGTCACCTAATTCATATTTTTGCCAAGTTTGTTAACAAAGTAGGAAAATATGTTATTGTTTATCACCTGACTTACAGATGGCATTGTTAGGACTGCATTCATTTCTTCTTCTTCTTCATCGTATTATGATTTTTATTAATAGAAATATGCTTAGTTTATAGATGACTATTTTATTTTTGCTCACGGCGAGTTATTATTATTATTATTATTATTATTATTATTATTATTATTATTATTATTATTGGAAGATTATTTTTATCGTCTGGTGTACGACCATCCCAATTACTGGAGACCAAAATAGTGAATTAAAATAGACCAATGATTGACCTCTCTCGCAGAGAAACTTGATATTTTAACCGCATCACCTAGCAGTGATATTTCTTTTTTGTCCGGAGTGATTTATTTTTGTGTGTTCTTAGAATACAAGACGAAATAACTCCGAGCAAGTATTATTATTTTTCCCAAGATGATCATCATCTTGTACCAGCATATGTAAAATGCCCGACTCGATATTCAAACATTATTATTATTTAAAAAAAAAAAAAAAAGATGATGTTTGAATGATTCAGACATATTTCCTACACATTTCTTATCCCATTTTTAGAATAAGAGCATTAAATGCGACGCATTATCAGGAGGGGGGAAAGCCTTTCCAGACACAAACGCGATCAAAATCACTTGACTGATGAGCAAAGTTGTTTTGATCACGAGAACACAGCAGTCGCTATCGATCCAGTTGCTAGTGCAGCTCCGAAATAAAATCAGTCTCGTTACTTCATTATAGTACTTTATAATATTTCATTGCGAAATCAAGATAGATAAACGGCACCCTCCCATCCATAAACGAAATTTATAACTCATCCGCCATGGATCAAAAAAAGTTGAATATCTATGCTTAGTGAATGATCATTGTCCATCTATGATAATGACAAAATCGACAGAAAGATTTTTATTGGACATAAAATGGATTGCGTTTATCTCTAGAATTTCCGTCCTCATTGTTGAAATGATTGTTGTAATCACCAAAAAGAATTTGTATTGTTAGGGCATTTATTATTGCTGCCATCTGGTGGTTATGTTGAAAAGCATTTCGCCAATTTTTTAACGTATCCTAAATAGTTATAACTAATATTTACATTTATAAAAGGAAACTGCAGCTTTTATTATAGACCCATGAAATTGCAATCAGTATATATTTCTTTAGCAGTTCTCTATTGTCTGTTTTGTCTCCGGAAAGTCAAAGAACATTAAGAACTTCTTGCACAAAGAAATGCAGTGTTTTATTCGATGAACTTTGGCTGAACTTACTCAGCAAACTTCTGCAAAGTTTTATCAGTTTCTTACACGTGACTAGCGTTGAATAAAAGACTTTAGCGACATCCAGTCAGCAATAAATCCTGCCTATTTGTCGGTTCTTTCAGACCAAGCACGGAAGTCTGGGACTTATTTTTTTATTATTATCTCTGTCTAATTTATTTTTGCAACTACATCATTTATGTGTTTTTGAGATATACTCGATGGTGTATGAACTATTTAGTTAGTTTATGTCTCTTTAACTACCTTAGTAACGTAGTTGAATTCTCCATTTCTTAATCATACAATATGATGAATGAAATCATTCTGAAAGAAACAGCTAAAAATATTAATAGAAGTATTTTAATCAAGAAACAACAACAACAAAAACTACTTGGTATTGAAATCTACAGTTACCATAGTAGCAACATGCGTCATCACACTGGAGACACTCAGCGCGAGCAATAATGACTGAAATTGCATGAAGCAATTGTCCATTGTTGCTCTAGTGACGTAAACGAAAACAAATGTCATTTTCACGTTTGTTAACTGGCAACCAATACCGTTTTCAAACAGAATCTATGGCATTTCTAAGCAGATTAAGCCTTTGCAAGAAAAACAAAAAGAACATTGTTTCACGCTTGTAACTTTCAGATCTCGTTTTAAAACATTCGAGATGTGTAATGTGTTGTTTTTTGTTACATTACGAGCCCGAACATAATTCCACAAAATGGTCGTTTTGCTGTTTTTAAAGTACCAACTACTCCTTTAGACAATACACAGTAAAACTGTTGCTTAACGGTGGGTAAATGTTCGTCAGTTTAAGAGGATTTACCGTCAACTTTTATCGTTTAGAGAACATCAAAAAAGAACGAAAAATCGAGGATATTCGGAGAACATCTTTCCATTTCTACAGTGTTTTAGTACGCCTAAAAAAATTCTATTAGCTCGTCAAATAGTTATAAATCAGACCCTGCAACTGAATCTACGGAAAAGAAAATGGACCGTGCTATCTCCAAGCGAATTCGATACTGCAGTAATAGGAAACCATTCTGAAGTGCATAAATTGCTTTCATATGAGTATTAAGTTCGATATTAAGGGGCAATCTTGCTTTTAAAGGTATGTGAGACAAGCGAACGAGGTCATCTAAGTGCGGTTCCAGTTTCCAGAATGTTCTGGTTACCACTTAATATCCAACAGTCGCTTTCACTACGCGATGGGGTTTGGAGTCTCCTCGTAGTAGCAAGAATTTCGCATCCAAAATTTAAATCCAATTTTTTGACGGCTTTTTCTTCCTAACTTTGCTATCGAAATGAGATAAATTTAAAATGAAATGGGCCACTTAAATTTAAATGTAACTAATTCAATTTTAATAATGAATTTTTAAAGGTATTCTTTAAAAAAGTCAATCATGAGAACTAATACTAATTGAAGTTTGTGCTTTTATTTTATTCTTAGACTTTCATTCTATTTTCATTCATTTTTTTTTTAATTTTATTATTCAGTAGTTTTTAACTTCTTTTAGAACATTTTTCAAATTTGTGAAGATGTCGTCTTTATAATCGGATTAAATCAAAATGTTTTCAATGTGTTTCTAAGAAAACCTTTTCACTTTTTTATTCATTTGTTTATTATTATTATTTTTTACTGGATATATTCCCATTGCCAAATAATCCCTCGCTCGACTGTTTTTCTAATATTTTCAGTTTAAAGTGTGAGCCTCCGTAGCTCAGTCAGTAGAGACGAAGCCCTTTGGTCGAAAAAACGTGGGTTCGATTCTCATCACATGATGTGAGGAACCTTTATCTGGTCTCTTTCGACTAAAGGTGAGTTAGCCAGTTCATACTGAGGTAGAGGGTATTTTTTCACCAGGAAACTTTGGTTTTTCGTCCCCAAGAACCGGCCCCGTGAACACACCGCCTCCAGTCATAGGATATAGTACTTAATCCCTCATTAGGAGGGCTCAACCAGTCCTAAGGGGCGGTCAAAGAATGGGGGGAACCCCACACGAATAAAATAAAAGTTTAAAGTGAAGTGTGTTTAATCATGTGACCAAATCGTGATATTTTGCCTTCGATATATAAAAAATAACTTCAAGAATGTCTGCAGCCTCCCGAAGATCCATTATTGTTTCCCCTGTGATTCTCCCCCCTCTGACTATTAGCACAATTCAGCATGATTAGATGATTCGTGCCTAACTGAATTAGGCCTAAATGAGGGAGCACGATTTGACATAAATCACCAGCAATAGTATTAACCGATCACAGCCTGATCATCTTTTCCTATCACCTACGTTTAGTATTCCTAAAAAAGTACCAAGATTTGTTGCGGGGAGGGGGAGAGAAAGAAGTCAATCAGATGACTTCTATCTGATCCAATATGTCCTACATTCATCGTATAAACTGTAACAAAGTGAGCCATTTTTCTTTTCAAGTATCTAATATTTTCCCCCTACAGGTGTTAAATTCTCTTTTGGTATTATTATGATAGTCTAATCGCTAAGTCAACAGACTTTACCCTTTCCGTTGACAGTCTGTGCCACAGTATCCCCTACTTTTGTCTAATCTTTCCATCATTTTTATGGAACTCCAGTGCTGCCATCTGTCGAATCCGATTGGAATTCGCCAGAGATATATTTGCTCTATATGGCAACTCGGGAAAACAATTCACTAAAAAAAAAAAAATAATAATAAATAATTAAATGTCTAAAAATAGTCAGTAAAAAGCACATTTTTTTATAGCAGAAAGCAACAGGAAACTTACTGAAGGGAAAAATCGAAATGTGTGTATGAGCGTAGAAGGCAGACTACTTAATTTTGTACGTGGACTTAAGGCCAAGCATATTTACATCGAAGTTTTTACGATGCTGCTTACCGCGCATCTCATTAGATAGATAAATGGATTTCAACAAAAGGAATATAATTGCGGCACAGATTTTCACTTAGCCATTTTGTTATCCTTTTATCAGCTTCTAAATTAACCTACAAACAGTTATTTGTCGGCGTTTAATTATCCAGAAAATTTTCAATCTCTGTTCATCTATTTTTCTACCACAGATATTAAGCTATTAGCAACTTTTATGATTATGTTCTTCTTTCATCCCCCCCCCCCGCCCAAGAAAAAAGCTGATGCAGCTATTCACCTCTCCCATCACACGAGAATGTTTTCTCATAAATAAATAAATCGCACCTTCATGACAAAAGATTAGAATATCTTAGATGTGCATATTACAAATATAATTTCTATTATAGCTCTCATGCGTAAGCTCCTTCCACAAACGTTTATTTTCTTCGTAGGTTATAATGAAGTGATAAGTGCATATATAAGTACTCGATAGATGTCACTCTATACGAAAACCCAACAAAACGTTTGTGCTGTAATTTGACTTCATTTGTCTGTATTACATAAGAAAGTTATATGACGCTTGCAATGTCACGCTGGCTATTTTCACACATCACTGCCAGGTAGCATACAAAGCAAATTATTCAACTACTTTGATAGTGCTGTTTGACTGAATAATGACGTGCACTCATATAAGCCAAAGCATTTATAACCATCCATCCTGCTTCTCGCCAGTCGTGCAATCTGGTTGGCCAGAAACAGGACGGTGGTTGCTGTGTCCTGGTATGAGGATTGTTCTCGTGGATATCACTAGATCTTCTCATCCCCAGTGAACACGCTTCGGCCGCTAATCCATACGTAGGAATTGTTTTGGATCAGGTGTTGTGACGTTCAAATATGGCCTGATAGATCTGAACTCTTGCAGCAAGATAATGCCCCTTGTTACTAGGCTCGCATGGCTCGAAGAACATATCTAAGCAGTCCGTGCGATCATTTGTGGGCTCAGGTGGAAGAGCTCCTTGCTCCGTCACTAAAACCCAGGACCTTATTGTATCCAGTTTGATCCCGATTACCTCAGGACATCTTCCGTAGTCTACTGGAGTCAATGCGAAGATGGGTGAATGAGACTGTCTTCGCAAATGAGTTCTAACATGCTTCTAGGTAGGAGGTCATAACGTTTTGGCTCATGAGTGTATATAGTACTTAGATCAGCACATTAACACGACGGAGTTAACATGCCATGTTGGCATTTAGCCGACTATCGCTATGAACCCCCCCCCCAAAAAAAAAAGATTTGAAAAAAAGTTATCTTTTGTGGACTTTTTTCTCGTCACCCAGAACCCAGTGTGTTAAACTGCGTACAGTTCAACATCTTCTTCCATTGTGATAGCGTCGCAAATCACTAGATAACAAGTATAATTTAAAAAAAAAAAAAAAAAAAACATAAAATGACGTAATATTCACGTGATCAACTTGAGCCATGCAAAGTGTTTGACGAACTAAAATGCATACAAGAGAATAAGGTGAAAGAAAAAGAAAAAAAGATTGGTTTATAAACTTTTAATGCCTTCACGCCTCCTCATCTCTCTCGCTCTGTTTTCCACTAATCCTGGGTATCAACAATGCCTTACCGCTTCTCCTTTCGCACTGTCTGTTTGGCCCTCTTAACCATTCATTAGATGGCTGCTTTTGGTTGTTCGAGACTTCCACACTGCAGTATATCTGGTGATAGTTACTGCCTCGTGTCACGTACGATGACAGCATCTTTGATTGCAATGCCCACGGTGACCTAATTTCGCTCACCTTACCGAAACAGATCTATTAAAACGCTTCCTGTTTACACAACTTTTTTGTTCTTCTCATTAGTGACAGAGTGCACCTCTCTCTTTCTCTCTCTCTTCTCTTGTATCGTTAATCATTAAGATGTTTTTTGGTCAACCCCCCCCCCCCAGAATGATTCAAAAAACCTTTGACGCAAGTCGTTGGTTCCCACAGCTACAATACGACTACGTTGTTCATCTTGTTTGTAACCGACTGAAATAAAATGTTGAGTCTGCATAGCCTTGAGATTGAGTAAAATGGTTAAATGTACCATATAGATTTCAAAGAATAACAAAGCTATTTCTGCGTATGACGTCATTGTGTGTTGTTCAAAACCCCATAATAACTTATTTCACATTTTTTTTTAGCTTGAAAGATACTTGAAAAAAGTCACCGTAATGATCTATAAAAGCATCGGAGTTCTTTTCTGTTATTTCTTTTTATAAACTTTTATTTCTCTAGAGGGATTATTGGTCTCATTCCGACTTACCTATCAAAGCATAAAGCGTTAATAAAGTTGTTATTACTAATAATGTTTTTATACTATTCTTATAATGTTCTTTTATGTTTACGTCATACAATAATGAGATAAAATCCTGTCGCAAAGATCAAACACGGTATACTCTCCTTTTTTTTTCTTTTTTTTTTTTTTGAAGTCATTTCCAAAGACCACCAATAAAGAGATAGGTCTTATTCAAGGATGAGAATTATCTACCACAAAAAAAAAGAAAAAAAAAAGATGTTGATGTTCTTTTCATAAAAAATATAATTGAAATATCTGTGCATTTACATGAAAGCGAAGAAGATATAAAATTCGATTATTTTTTTAATTAATGAAGGTATTTTAAAACTTCCAGCCTTGAGAATGTTTTATTATATACGAAGTGGACTGCTTGATTTT
Source organism: Typopeltis vanoorti (assembly GCF_054136105.1). Taxonomy (NCBI): domain Eukaryota; kingdom Metazoa; phylum Arthropoda; class Arachnida; order Uropygi; family Thelyphonidae; genus Typopeltis; species Typopeltis vanoorti. The sequence continues at coordinate 30,046,541 of NC_143551.1, forward strand.
ATTAAAATAATTTTAATGTGTCACTGCAAATGGTAAACACATTTTAGTGACAAGAAAATATTTTTATAATTGTATTATTAGTTATATTTATTGCATATCTTAAAAATACAAATTCTAATTGTTGCAAAATATATCAGCAATTTTATAAGGCTGATTTTTTTTTTCAGTAAAATATGTAGACACTAGATGGCGCTGATGATATTGTAGGTAATGTGTGTAGTTGAATCATCTTTTAACATGTTGCTTTAAATTATTATTATTTTCTTCTTTTTTTTAATCGATTGTGATTCTCATCGCTTATGAAACTATTCTTGAATTCTACAGACAGCTTCTTTGTGATGCTTTCCTAGCGATAAAAAAAATTAGCAATATCGTTTTCCTCTTCCTTCTTATCCAGTAATCTATAGACACACTAGCGCCATCTAATGTCAAATATATGTGTTCTAAACTTGGTTTCCTTATATAAATTTTTCTTTGCTATGTATACGAAAATATGATAATACAAATTTATTCGGTTGTCATAGCAAAGGAACCTGTTCTTATAGATGCGTCACTAAATAATTCTGAATGCTAGCTAGTTCAGTGTACTCTCATATAAGTTGAAATAATCCAAGATGGCGGCATATAAATCAATTTTCATAGAAGTTCTGCATCTCTCCGTCAAATAGCAGCACTGTACTATAATGTATTACGCTGCGTATAGTGGAGTTGTATGAATCAATAGTATTGTATATACAGTATATGGTCATGGATATATCTTGTTCCTCTTCTTCTTCATTATCATCATTATCATCAGCCAATACATATTGGTCGATGAAGAAGAAGAGGGACTCACATTAAATTTAATTAACTTATATTTAATGAAACTAGAATTTTGATTGGATTTCCAGACATGGTACGCAGTTAGGTTGTTGTGTCTAGCGTTGTACTCTTAAGCAGAAACTAGCTGAAAATCTCGTGCATAAGGGAAACGTGATAAATAAACCATATCCTCGCTATAGTATCCTCTGTCAAAAGGTGTTGTTTAACGGCAGAATTTGCCCTCCTTTATGCCCTTAATTCCGGTCTCATAGCAACCGTAGTTTGTAAAGTTTCCTTGAAGTCCCAAAGGCCCCCGCTTTTCTCGCTCCACTCTTAAATATTACATGAACCACAGAGGAATTTGGGAATCCTTCCAAAAGCGTTGGCGAACTCCAAACACAGACATTCAAACTTTGCATCTTTACGATATCTTATTTACTCTTCATATCTTTAGACGTCTAGACAGTCTTGGTGACCTTGTGAGGTTTATTGACGACACTTTGTCGGTTAATGATCGATGCCTTTTAGGAAAAACGCACATTTTTCTGTTATCCAATGATGACAAATGTTAGTAACACGATTTGTTGTCTAACAAGGTTTTAGTTATTCTGTAACCTTACGTTTAAAACAATATTAAGAGAGACTTTTCTGTTCTGTTGTTGTTGTTTTAACTTTATTTCCTCATTAATAAAGATTAAAAAGAGATTAACTACTCCTCATTAATTACAATTAGGTTTAATGATACCATGTGGGCACAGATCATGAATAAATAATTTGATTTAACTCTTTCTATAATATTATTTATCTTTTTGACATTGGCTAAGCATTCTTCTTCTATATAAATGAAGAGAAGAGTTTCTTAAGATTTAAATGACCATTGCTCATAGGAGAAAATCCCCTTTAGGTTTTGTCTTCGTTGATATTAACAATAATTTTTACGTATTCCAGCAACAAAGTTGAATTTATGTCCAAATCAACTAAAACTGTATGAGACAGGTTAACTCAGCCTCTGAAAAGTTCTCGTAATGGTTCGTATCCTAGACTGGATTCGAATCCGGATCTTTTCATCCAAACAAACGGGGACGCAGATTGATCTATGTCTTATAAATGTTCTCATCTGTTCATCTTCAATAGAAAGAGGTCTGGGGAATTTCATCTGTTAAATTTATAATTAATTCAATCTAAATATAAACAACATGAACCAAATTAATGGTAGGAATTAATTAGAATTTTAAATTTTGTGTGAATTACTTTGCATTGGAATCTTAATGTAAGTCACAAAATTCTTCTTCACTCACCTAAAAAGTAAAATTTCACTTAAAAGTTTAATGGCTTCGAACCCACGCCTCAATGAGTCTGGTGCTTAAAACCAGCGCCTTAGACCGCTCGGCCACCAATATTTATTAATCCAGTGCATCTACATACATTCAGAATAAATATACATACAACTATTTACAGATATATATACAATATGTACATAGGATGCTTTTCATAGGGAACGTTTTACATTGATATTTCATTTTCATGTACAACACTATAACATGCTCAGAGGATATTTCCGGCTAAAGGTCCTTTACAATACTTTGAGCAGTCATTTCTCTTTATACAGCATAAGTTACATATTGATTTGATACAATGCTATTATCTTATCTAAGGAAATAAATTGCTATTTACATACATGCGATATTTGTTTCTATATACAATGGTTTTACATTGATATTTTATTTTCATATACAACATGCTCAGTGTCTATTTTCTCCTAGACTACTTTACCATTCTTTGGGTAGTTGCTTTACATATCATACATATTCTTTACATGTAATTACTTTAAAATTTGTTTTTGCAGTACATGGTTTATTCCGCCATTATTATCTCTTTTGGATTGCAACTCTGCATATGCATATGCAGCGTTGCTTTAACATAAAAGAGAGGGTTACATTTTGGCAGAGAGTTGAGATTACCCAGCGGATCAGTACAGTATCGTCACACTCTTCCACTGTATAGACTGTCATTGACATTTTTGATACATAAAACTAAACTAAAACCTTTATAGTTGCTCAATATTATGCACAAAATTACAACTAATTATAATATAAAGCAATCAATGTACAATTGGTTTACCGCTTAATGAAAAAGTGTACAATGTTTTTCATTCGCTTATGTATATATATTTTATCCTTTCGCGACAAAAGGTCGTGTATGGGTTTGTTTATATATTTATTTATGGTGGGTCCTTTATTTCTATGATTTGAAGTTGTTCTTCGAATTCTGAGATGAGACCTATTTGCAGCCATTGGTGTTTTGTTATTTTGTTTCTGTTTATGGTATCTGTGTGATTGTTTCTTTTAATATGGTGTTTCTTTTCCTGAGTATGTCTGGTCCTGTTTCCGTTCCGTAGATTTTGTCGCATCTGTATGTCCGAATCCAGTACATGGTTGTTATGATGATGATTGCTTTAGTTGTGTTAATGTTACCTTCGAATCCGGAAGGGTTCTTTGTGTTTTATGAATGTTTGAACCGTGTTCTATATTTGGGAGGTGTGAGGACAATACATCATTAAGTGGTAAAGTGTTTCTGGTTGGGGGGAAAAATGACATCTGGCGGTGCCTTGAAGAGGGATCCCTTTCGCTGTGCACCATATTTTGGTGGGCAAACAAGCGTGATGTACTTTGTAGTAGAAAGTTTTTAATTTTGGTTTTGTGGGCAAATTGAAAGCTTTTTTAAGTGCATTTGATAGTCTAAATGTCCCTCTTTCAATCTCCCGGTGTTGTGGTGGTGGTATAACTGAGCACGTGAGATTGATGTGTGCTGCTTGAGGTCTCATCTTCAAGAGTTCGTTTATTCCTATGTATTTGTTAATAAAGTTGTAACCGTCCACAATCTCGTGGAACATTGTTTTGCCACTCGAATGCGGAAGGGAACATATTAATTTGTCGGGTATTATCTTCTGCATATAATATATTATATATGCGCTCCACGCTTTTTCCTCTGTGTAAGCTCTCTCTATGATTTTTGCTCTCGCACTTAGGGTTTTTAGGTGTACGTTTATTAAGCCGAGTCCTCCCGCCTCAATGTCATGGAATATTGTGGATCTTCTGATGGGTTCGTATTTAGAACCCCAGATGAATTTGGGCACTCTCTATGTATTCAGTCTACTTCTTGACCATTGTAGTTAGTATTGTTCATAAGGTACCATATCTCAGACAGTAAGTATTGATTGCATATTTTAGCTTTACTTGTTAGTGGTAGTTGACTGTGTCTCATCTGTGTAATTTTCTTGGTTATTTTTGTGTGTGCAAGCTCCCATTGTGTGTTGTGTTGGATTTGTTCCTCTATGGCGATCCCCAGAAGTGGTAGATGTTTGTATATTTTTATGTCGTTCGGCATGGTAGGCCTTTTTACCCACCTGCCGACGAACATCGCATGGCACTTGTGCAGGTATACTTTGAGTGCTGATGGTTTTTCAAATTTTTTGAGTATGTTAGAAGTAGGGTGGTCACTTCTGACCAGATCAAGATCAAGATCAAGATAAGATAAGGAATCGTGATGTCATAGGTTGATAAGAAGATGTCGTCATTGTGTGTGTGACGTCATGTGTTTGGAATGTTTGGAATTTCCCTGGGGACATATGTGTCAATGGGATCAGTTCTTGTGTTTTGGTTCACGTATGGAATTATTGGTGATGGTAGAGATAAGGATTCGTGTCGTGATTGGTGGGACACTTCTGACCAGATAAATATCTAGATAAGATAAGGAATCGTGTTGTGGGTGTGTGTTGTTATGAGATGTAGATAAGTGACATCATTTGTTGTTGTCAATAAGTGACGTAATTTGTTAGTTGTAAATAAGTCACGTTGTTTGTTGTTCTGAATGAAAAAGGAAGATATATTAGTGGATAAGCATTCATGTCATGCTTGGTGGGACACTATGAACCAAATAGGGGTAGGGTGAAAGGGGGAGCAACGTCAGTGTCCTGGATGTGTGTTGTTATGAGTTGTAACATTAATAACTAAATGTTATGATAAGTAAATGGTTTGTATGGCATCATGGGTGATGGATAGTGATAAGATAAATTTTGGAATGTTTGAAATTTCGCTGAGACCCTTTCTGTCGGGGATATCACGTGGTGTGTTGGGTTCGCGTAAATCATTGTGGGTGTTATTCAGAGATAAGAATCGTGACGTTGTGTGTTTTGAAATTTCCGGGGAACATATGTCTCTCTGTGATATCACATGGTGTTTTGATTTGCCTATTGAATTGTGGGCGATGTTTTTGAGATAAGATATCTTGGAATTTTCCCAGGGTGACACACATCCGTCATTGTCATCATGTTTTGTCATTGGTTGTCTATAGATACTAGAATTGTCTATAGATGGCTGTACTAATTTTCCAATACATTTTGGGGTATTTCTTTCCTGTTAAAGAGTGGGAATTCTTAGCGTAGATTCGTGATGGCGGCAGTGATTAGGCTTTTCTAAATAATTTAATTATATGCTGGTGTCTCTCAAACACACAAACATACACACACATTAGACATGAAAAGTCGCTAATGTATCCATATTGATACTCTAATATGTACCCTATGATTATTCTTATGAAAAAATGATTATTCTTATGAAAAAAATGATTATTCTTATGAAAAAAATGATTATTCTGATGAAAAAAAAAACTATTCAGTATTAGAATTACGCTTACCAAAACGTACGAGCAGTGATTATTGAAATTACAATTATCAATTGTTATGTTTAAGTTAAAAAAAATTAACTTATATTTCCTTCCAGAATGAGAACATCTTAGTACTATCTAGGTTTTCTGAATATTCAAAATTGTTGATTTTTAACACATATTCACAGCACAGAACACAAACACAAGTCTGAAAATGCAGTTGACTTTTTCATTATAGGTTACTGGTGCAAACATATATTCACACCAAAAAAAAAGACTATGGAACTGTAGTATAATCTGTTTGTATTAATCACATCCTGTAATATATGAGTTACGGTATTGTTCAAAAGGTATCATTTTCCCAAGGTTGGATGTTTCTCAAACACTTACATATGACTAAATGATTACCATTCATATGATTGTGATGACACATATCCTAAACTTATTCATTCCTGATTAAGGATTTTATACACATATTGTTTTCAAGTAGAGGGATTGTTTGTTTGTTTACATTTTGTGTAACTAGGAAACAGGAATTTATTTCAAATGAATATTTCAAATGAATATATATATATATATATATATATATACTGTATATATATATATATATATATATTTTTTTTTTAACACAATTATTATATTAGATATTCTTTCCAATACAAATGAATAATTATTTATTCTTATTTCAAATGAAAATTAGCTCAGAAAGAAAGAAAAAAAAAATATTTGTCCTCAAATAAATATTTATGATCACAGCAAACAAGAAATTCATCAGGTTTTTCAAAGTTTTGAAATTCATGCAAATATTGTTTTCATCATTTGGCATCATTTAAATGAAGAATGGGGCTGGCTATTAAGTTCGTTAATGTTTTTTTTTATTATTTTTCTTTCCAATGACGAGTATTATTTGATGTTATCTGCACGGGTTTGGTTAACTACGGGTTTGGCTCTTTGCACATGCTATGTTACTGTTCATTGAATTCGCGTTATTGCAGCCAAGGTCGATAATAATAAATCATTACACTGGTCACGTGAAGTAAACGAAATCTACAAAATGCATGAAACCCCATCGCAACACTACAGCTTAACTTCTGACCGTAACGCATGCACATTAACAAATTTTGAAGAACGAGAAATGATTGGTGTTTAAGGATTTCTTCCACCATTTATCAAATTCATGGTTGGTTACACTCTTAAATCCAGATTTTGATCATTATTGTCCTTGAGGAACTCGAAAGCTCTCAACTTTGCCTTTTCTTTTCACAGAATGTAGAGCGACCTGCAGGGAAACAGATACGAGTGAAATTCTTTCTGAATTTGAATATTACTTATGATGATAATAATATAAAAGCAGCATTGTTCGATATTATTATTATTATTATTATTATTATTATTATTATTATTATTATTATTATTAAGAGTCAGAGACTCATCGAGGGAGGCCACATACTACACATACCAGCTATCATACTGCTTGAATTCATTCACACTGCTTGTACTCACAAGATCCAACGGCAATCCATTCCAATCACGCACCACCCTCTGAGAGAAAAATCTAACCATCATCCCCTACTTAGCGGCATTCGTTTTCAGCTTCCAGGGATGCCCTCTCGTCCTTTCCCCACCCTCCATAAATTGAAAAATTCCATCAACTGAAATCCTGTATGACCTTTTAAGAAGTTTGTAAGCACCAATCATATCATAGCAAGCAGGAGGAATAATCATATTCCTCCTGCTTGCTAGTGTCTGCAGTCCACAAATTCTCAATCTGTCTTCATAATCAGTATTTCTCAATCCTGATATCATTTTTAACACTCTCCTTTGTACTCTCTCCAATATATCAGAATCACAACGGAAACCAGGAGACCAGACCTGCGCACAATAGTCCAAGTGAGGTCTTATCAAGACGAAGAAAGTCGCGAAAACTTTCTTTGCTTTAAAATCTTTCGCCCGTTAACCATGAGGTTTATATTTATATAGAAAATAAACAAATACAGAAAAATACAAATATATTCTTCTTCAATCACCTAACAAGTAAAATATCACGCAAAAATATCGCAGTGGTAGGATTCGAACCACGCCTCAACGAGACTGTCGTCACTAACTTGCTTAATAGTGAAATGTACCATAAAATAAACCTCATAAGCACAAACTAAAAATCTACAACACAAACTTAATAAAAAAGTTTGTTTTCTCGTAAACAGCTTTGTCTGTTTACGAGAAAGAAATAAGTGCTGCAAAAGTAGGGCCACCTGGTAGTCAAATTGAGAACTATCATATAGTTCCTATATATACGAATACAAAAAGGTAAATCTGTTGTGTGAAATATAAAACCCCATCTATAGGTGAGATAACGAACCATGAAAATTTTGGCTTTTCGGGTAAGGATAGGTTGATAAATCAGCAAAAAAAAATTGAAATAGTTATAAAGTATGGTTGATATGATGTTGGCTAAAGGCAACTGGAGCACCTAAGGAAAAAAAGGGATAAATTTTATGGCGATTTGTATTGTTTATTACACATCGAACTTTAATTTGAATGACTCAATCTTATTTATTACAGATCAGCCACTAAAAATCACTGTTTCACTTGAAATTTAAAGATTTCATTAAATAAATAAATATATTTAATAGAACTGATTGAATCGTTTATTATCAATTGTAGAATTTTTAATTATTATTATCAGGGAATGTTAATGCTGTAGCTGTTTTCAAACTACAGAATTAACTATCAATAGGCAAATTCTACGATATTTGAACCAATCACTCACAGCGAAAGTATAACTTTTAACATTATACTGTACAAAGGGCTATGTTGAGTTTCTTCTAATTCAATATTATATTTCGACTTAATAATGAACTTCTACTCAAGTATGTGCTGCAAATATTTAGCTACTAGTTAAATTTATTAAACTAGTAGCAAGACTAGATAGGTTTAATTGTTTCCGCAAACAGCTATTCATAGCGTGGTGCTGACTGAAACTCAATTATTCTTTTCCCATGCTAATCTAAAATTAGCAAATGAAAATTGGTTTCGTTACGTAAATTTGAACGTTTAATATTCTTCAACTACCTGCATTATGCTAAATAGGATGGTGCTTGTGGGGCGTGACTTATAAAGATATTAGCTCCGTCTATTTCTGAATATATATATATATATGAAACTATGTAACTATGTACAGTATATATATATATATAGTTTCAGCTTCCATTGCTAATTTGGTTTCTTTCGACGATGTCCTTGGATTGAAAAGACCAGAGTTTGAATCCTGTTCTAGGACACGAAGACCTTTTATCAGGGCTTTCATCTGAAGGTGAGTTAGCTGGTCTCATACGGAGTTGTCATGTTTTTTTTTTCTCGTGAACCTCGGATTTTTTTCATCCTGCCAAAAAAAAAAAAAAAAAGGCAAATTGGCCAGAAGAATGCATGCAATATACGGACGTAGGAAACTACGGAAGTGAGGATTACCACCCTCGTATTTCATCGGATCTGGTTTCGAAAGCATGCACGCTACGGTGTTGATCTACGCGTACACGCAAAACAGAACAGAAGCATGTGAAAGATCTTACATACTTCTTTTTATTTTCGATAACACACAGTTATGAAACCATTATTGGATTTCTTTTCGTAGACTGTTCCTGGCACAAACACATCCCAGTCATAGTTTCTGCAGCCGCCAAAAACGTTCTGTACAAGGCACCACTTTTTACCTCTACAACTGATAAAAATTTATGAATCCGAAATCTGCTCGTATATTTGAGGTGTAGTGCATCTTAATTGATGATCCTTCTGTCATAGAATCTATCAAGGCTCTCTCTCTCTCTCTCTCTCTCTCACGTACTGATTCATAGAACATTGTCCATCTGAATTGGTCACTATCATTCTTCCACTCTGTTTAAAAACCGTAAGAACAATAGCAGCTGCTGGTTAACATTTATCATTCACCTTTCAACTTATCGAACCCCTTTTCCTCTTTCGTTTCATCCATCGCTGGTTTTTGAAACAACTTGTCTTATTCTGTCTTCCGCAAAGACCTTTCGCTATCAAAAAAAAAAAAAAAGTAAACAATTTTGAAATTTCTAACTCTATCTACGATCGTTCCATCTACGTATCTATTTCTTACTCTGTCTGTAAAAATGTTATTTCGTGTTAGATTACTGTGGATATATAAAGTATTTGGTAGAAAACTTCTTCATACATTACAAACTGACCCCAGTAAGAGAGAAAAACGTTCAGATATGGAATCAAAGGAGAGTACTGGGAGATGTCGAAGATGCGATCAAATTAGCTGAACTTGCTCTGTTCAACCATTCTTGCGATTAAGTTGCAAAAACATTTTGCTTGTTATTCATTCGTTCTATGAACGCCAGAGGAGTGACAAATCGGCATGGATTTAAACAACTCCAATTAAATCTTTGGAGGAAGAGCATCTCATCTGCTCCATACAGAGGAGAATATGTAAAATGTTAATGAATATGTAAAAGATGCCTATAAGCAAAAAGTAATTTTTTAAAAACAAAAAAGTGTTAGAAAAAACTTACAATTTTTTATATATTCTCCAATACTATTAAATAAATTTCAAATAATAGAAATTAAAAAAAAAATTTTCATGTTAAGCGAGGTCGTTTATTGCATGGAATTCATAGAGAACCTCAGTGACTTTGAAAGGGGAGTGATGGCTGAAGCTAGTCTGGTAAGTGCATCTGTGACCAGAACAACTGAAATTGCACACTTTAGTCGAGAAACAGTCTCTAAGGTTATGGCAGTCGACTTATCAAACATCTTCAGCGAAATGCAATAGTGGACGAAAGCGCTTACAGCAAGAGAAGGCCGTTCGAGCATTAGTGCACTGTACTAATAACAAGCGGGCTCCTGCTGAAGCAATTGTGCAAAAAATTCAACACCAGTCGTGAGAAACCCATTTCAACAAAAACACTGCGCTGGGAACTACACAGAGTTGGATAATGCTCCTGTTCATCGAGTAAATGTGGTCACCCAATGGTTTGCAGAACATGACGGTGAGGTGTCATGTTTGCCATGTCCATCCCAATCGCCAGATTTAAATCCTATAGAATATTTACGGGACATTTTAGAGCGAGCTCTCGGGCAACGTTTCTCACCTCCAGAGAACAAAGGGGAATTGTTCCAGTTTCTGTCAAATGGTGCAAAATTCTTCTTGTTGAGTTCCAAGCACTGACAGAGTCTCTCCCTCAAAGAATGCAGGCCGTACTCGACGTCCACAGCGGATAAATGTCATATTAATCGAAACATGCCACTATTTCCATACTGCTGGTAGTGTTGTTTTGGAATTCCTGGGCATTGCTCCACTGAACTTGTCGCTACCATTCCTCATTTTCTTCTAATCATGGAAGAACTAGAGTATCCACTTGTGAACACCCATACACTCTCTAATCTTCTCATCTTCCTTCATTCCGTCCAACATTGCTCTTTGGAACAATCTTCCCCATAATATGTTTCCCAATGAATCTGTAGATCAGTCAGTTTCGACGACGGTGTTTAGTTGGACAGACCTGGGTTGGAATCCGGTCTAGGACACGAAGAAACTTTATCAGAGTTTTTCAACTGCGGATGAGTTAGCAGGTCTCACGCAGAGGAGGTAGGATTTTCCCTCCCAAAGCTCGGATTTTTCATCCCGCAAAGCAAGCAAACCGGCAATTATCGTAAGTGATAAACTGGCCTCACAGCCTGAGTTGCTTCGGCCGTATCTAAATAAACCAAACCAAATCCCAATGAATACAACCTCCAACTTTTTAAGAAACACATCCTTTCTTCTTCATTACTTACACGTGGCACTTTTGTGTTGTACGTATATTGCGACCTTTCATGTGTGGAGTTATTATGTTATTTTACTTTTTGGTTTAACCAGTTCAAAATGAGTCGTGCCGCCATGTTACTCAAAGTCTGCAAATACGATCACTGAAACCAATATGGACTGGCATTCAAATTTTTTGTTCCGAAAACTGGGAACAAAAAAAGTAAGAAAATAATTTCAATGTAGCAATGAGCTGATGATTGATACGAGATATATACTTGTAGTACTAAGCAAAAAAGGAGATCCGTGATAAACTTTTAAATATATATATATATATATATATATTCGTTATTATCTGTATGCATGGTTGAGTGTTGTCCGTCAGATCAGATTCACAACTGCATGTGAAACATAAATACGTTTTAGGAGCATTGACCTCTTGGATTACTGAATCTACAGGGAGGTGAAGTCTGGTTTGGAAAACAACGCTGTCTCAAAATGCTATAAACACATAACATCCAAACTGTTGAAGACATATTTTCTTTGATTTGTTTTTAGACTTGACGTTATCTGATATTTTTAGTAGCTCTGTACGAACACTTTGTTGATCGCAAAATAACAAGCTATTGGGAAAATAAATAAAAACTGGCGTTGGTTCTCTGAAAGTATTGCAGTTTCTTTCTAATCAATAATAACATCATCTGAGGACAGTAGTAAATGACCAATTGTTATGCGCAAATATTCTAATACAGGGATAGAACTCCACCGTCAGTCAACAATTCACTTCGTTCTTAAAAAGGATCCAAAAGATATGTTTAATTCAGTCCATCCATTGTAGTCGTAGTCCTCCCCCCCCCGCAACCTCCCAGTGTTTTGTTAAATGCAACAAATACATTTGGACTTGTTGCTTGATGCCAGACTTGGAGGTAAGACACGCTCACAGTTTTCTTGACCGTTTCTCATTCATTCATTTTATTTCATGGACACCACAGAAATAGCAAATCGTAGATTTAATCAAGTCTAAAACGGCAAAGAAAAAACGCGATGACAAACATTCTCCTGTGTTACTCATTGGTTTCCAAAGAATTTGGGATTTTTGGGATATCATATTTCAGTTCGCTGATAGAAAATATGAGCAAATTAATTTCTGCATAAGTTCCCAACGTTTTCGGGAACGGTAATGTCAAAAAGCACAATTTACAACAAATTTACACCAACTTTTACAAGAAAGATTTACAAAAAAACTTTATAGTGACAAAGAAAGAAACTTAGACACAATTAACTAGAAGAGTTTCAATTGGAGATATCAATTAAGTTATGAGAGAAGAGATTGAGGGAGCTTTGAAAACAATGAAGCAGCGAAGAGCACCAAGAGGCGATAGGATTCATATAGAGTTGTTGAAATTCGGAGGAAAGACAGTGGCTGATTATCTGTTAAAACTCTTCATACTTTTTTTAAAACCGAGGCAAAACCAGACATAGAACAAGCATACTACAGAGCGATTAATTTATTACCACTACTTCAAGAGCCCGCGCGGTTAGCCTAGTGGCTTTGCGCTTCGCAACCATATGCCTGCAGAAGGAGTGTCCTAGGTTCGATTCCCGTCGCTGACGTGAGGAGCTAAAGGATCTTCCTCAGCCATAACCAAGTTAGTCGGTCTTAGGCGTGGACAGCAGGGTTTTCCCCGCCAGTTTATCTGGGGTTTTTCATCCCGCAAGCAGGCAAACCGGCCCCGTGAACACACAGGGATACAGCCAGGAATACTTAGAGGCATAAGGGTGACCATTTTATCCTCGTACTTCGGTTACGAAATCCAAGCATCCTTGGAAGGTTGTGGGCCTTAAAGGCCTGTTAAAGCCATAGGAATAGACTAATTCAAGACATTTACAAAAGTAATAAAGAAGAGAATAATGCAACGGCTCGAATATACGCAATCAGAGAAGCGGAACACGCAAAGCTTGGGCGTAATTACAGTACAATTGATGATATCCATAATTTTCCTATAGGCAAATTATAGAACAGAAAAATTATACCAAACTTCTCTGTTTATTCGTTGTGGACTTTGAAAACCATTTGTCAAGTGCTTTTACTGAAACCTCAGCTTCTAGAATCCCTGTTAAAATAGGGAATAGAAGAAACATACATAGGAAACCTAGAAATGAATAAATAATCATTTCGCATCTGTTATTTAACTTGTAAACCTGTATCATAACTCGAAATATGATTCGCAATTGGAATGTTACCCACAGAAAAATTGAAGGGAATGTGATCGATGTGACACTTAAAAACAGGATATCCTCCTATTTGATAAGACCGAGAATGTACAGGACATTATGAGTTATATTATGCATTCAAAATGGAAATAGGATGGACATATTGCAAGATATAACGATGCAAGATGGCCTAAATTAAGTAGACAAATCAAAAGACAGAAAGAAACTACAAGATGAAATTGTGACGATTGCTGGAATGCAGTGGATGACTGAGAAAACCTGAAAAAAGAATAGAATGGAGAAAATTGGGGAAGAACTTTGTCCAGCAGTGGACCAATCCAAGTTAAACGAGAAAGAGAGAGAGAGAGAGAGAGAGAGAGAGAGAGAGTAAAATCACGAATCTCCTCAGACTAATGTGATCTGATATACATATAACCGGAAATTCTTCATTCCAAATTGCTTTTCCGGATTAAAAGGATATTTGGGGAAGGCGTGTATAGTGTACACTACATTATGTAACTTGAACTTCATCTAATAATTAAAAAAAAATATGCTAAAGTAAGACCGCTTTTCACCACGTCAGTTCTGGATGTGTAACAATAACGAAACAAGACCAAGTCTAGTATTTATATTACTAACGTGAAAAAATGTATTATCAAAACGCATTGAATTACTGAAAATATCTGTATAAGTGGGAAAAAAAATCTGAATTTATTGCACAGCTATAACGCGAATTGATGCAACTTCGATTCGCAATATTACCATAGCAGAAAAAAAAAAAAGAAAACGAAGATTAATTTATGTAAAAATGAGGAGTTCAACAACATGGATAGAGTTCTTTTATATAAAATGATGAATGTGATAATAATAGTAATAACAAACAGTCAAAGGAAATTCTGTATAACGGAAATTTTAGGGAGTAAGAGGATAAGCACGAAACAAATTGCGCAGTAGGTAGTGTGGCCGAGCGGTCTAAGGCGCTGGTTTTAGGCACCAGTCTCATTGAGGCGTGGGTTCGAATCCCGCCACTGCCATGTTTTTTTTTTTACATCATCTCTTATATAAATGAAAGTACCGCTGTTTTTTTATTATGCTTACTGAAGACAGTGCAATTTTCATTCTTCTTCTTTGTATTAAAAAAATGTCTGAACGTTTATGTATATTGCTTAGAAAAAATAGCTACTGTACTGTAGCGACTTGTATGGTACAAGATTGTCTGCTAGTTCGCCTTAACAATCACATAAAAAAACAAAAATAATTTACAAGGGCGTTCATCTCTTAGGGAGACCTCTGAAGCAGTCAGTAATGGCGATGCCCATTGGACGGAAAGCTGAGAAAGTTTGAGATCGAATGCTGTTTTTTTAGAGCGATGAATCTTTGCAAGGGAATTTCATTTAAAGGGTTGCTGGCCTCATACAGAATACTACTTTTCCTTTCTGCAGTTCAGGTTTTTTATTTCCGTAAATAGCGAAGCCTACAGACGAAACATACTTCATTTAAACAACTTAATACACTGACCTCATAGCCTTTCGTCGTAATTCGAAGCAACCGAAAGCAGCCTCTTGGATTCCAGAATTCCATTAGCAGGTTGGTTTAGATTTGAAAACAGTTTCATTCGAAATGCTAACAAACACAATATTCAAACTAAAAATATGTTAGTCGTACGTTGTTTTATACGTGATTGTTATTTGATATTTTTAGCAGCTCTTAAGAACATGTTGTTGATAGAAAAAAAAGACTCGTAGCATGCGAAAATAACAAATGGCGTTGGTTCCCTGAAAACCCGCATATCACATCATGCAAATAATAATGACAAATCCATCCATCAGTGGTTTTCTAACAGACACTTGAGCGCTCACGACCTTCAAAGTGTTCTTGGACTTCTCAACCTTAAGCTCAAGGATAAGGTGGTTAGCCCTATGCCTTCCGGTGTGTCCTACGTCTGTAAATGCGTGTGTTCATGGGGCTGGTTTGCCTATTCTGGGGGACGAAAAACCCAAGTTTCCGGGTGAAAAAAACCCTCTACATCCGTATGAGACCGGCTAAGTCACCTTTCGTCGAAAGAGACCAGATAAAGGTCTCTTTCGACGATAAAGGTTCCTCACGTGACGGACCGGAATCGAATTCAATTCAAATACGAATTAAAAAAAGGTAGCATTACAGAAAACAATACAATATGCTCGAAAACGTGGTAACACTACATCAATAAAGGATGTCTATAAGATTCTATGGCAACAAATGCCATTCTTGCACAGAGTACATTTTAGCTCAGAAAGCGATCTAGGGGTAACTGTCGACGTGAAATGCGACGCACAGAGACATCGTCCCTACAAATGCACACGCATGTTCGATTGGACTTAATCCTGGTACTGGACACGGCAGTCGTTACAGTTTTCAGAACAACCTATTGAGCTCTATGGACGGTGGCATCGTCATGAATGAAAAGAAAATCAGAATCAACTGCCCTTCTAGAGACATAGGATTGGAGATTCTGTTGTCGAGACTTTTGCCCAGTTATTGTATCCTTATTCACAAACATGATGAGCAGTACTGCCATTGATGATTATTCCGTCCTAGACGACAACACTGACTCTACCGTAAGTGTCCCTTTTCTGACAATGGAAGGATGGTACTGCATTCCTCTTTCTCTCCGGATCAAACAAGCCTAGAATCCGATTGTAGACTAAAAAGGGACTCATCAGACAGCAAAATTATATCAAATTTATCAGATAATGCGATAAATTACTAATGGGATACAAAACCACTGGCTTCCTTGCGTAGATCCACTTCAAAGTGCCTTCTAAAGCAAAGTCTGGTTGGAAATGTTTTCATTTGTGGCAGCGGCAACCTCAAGAGGCTGTTAGTGATCGGAGATTTTAAGGTTGTGTCTTGTTGTTAGACCGAGATAGCAAACAGTTCTTGTTGACATAGCCTTCGGGTGACCAACGACACCATCTCGGAGGATCGCCTAACCGATGAAGACGACTTGTCAACCAGAAGGAGATGTGACAAATCAAAAACAAGAATGAAATGTTCTCGAAACTCATGTTTTATCGGTCGGACGACTTTGCATTGTACGGTGGGTGGACCTGTTTGTTTTCGGAGACACTGGTGAAAATAAATATTTGAAAAATATTTTTCTCTTTTAATCTTGTTCAGCAGTATAGCTCAGCATACATTATAACAGAAGCTAAAGTCAACTTTCTGTCTGTTAGAAGATATCTTTTCCAATCGTTTATTTATCAGCGATAAATAAACAACTCAGAGAGCAGTTTAATAAAGATCAGCTGCCAGCGTTACTCATTAGTTTCCAAACAGTTTGCTTTTATCGACTTTCAATATTTTTAGCTCGCTGATAGTAAACTTCAGAAATTTTTTTATTTTTTATTTTATTTTATTTTATTTTGTTGTTGTTTTATACTTCAGTGCTTCCTAATTGTAAGTATAAGTAATTTTTCAAATTATTCATAATTTCATAACTTCATTATTTCTACTTATCATTTTGTTCACTCAGACATACTACATAAAAGAGAAACAAATAAAAATGATTACAACCAAAAATGATTGATTTTACACTGTAATTTTAATTTAATCAAGTAGATCTATTTTTTCTTGATTTTAAATCTGCAAAAGCTTTTATTCTTTCCCTAATGTCTATTTTCTGAGCAACAGCATTTTCAATAGATAACAAGGCTAAAGAATTTAATCCCTCACTCCCATTATCGATCTCAAATATGTTATGATTAGTTTTCATTTGCTCAAACTTCTTTCAGCTGTTGCTGCCGTTATAGGAATTGTCAGCAAAATTCTCAATACGTATTTCGAAATATATTCTGCAAATTGCTTGCTTTTAAAAATCGTCAAGTTTTTAACGGCGAATTTATGTTTTCCGGAAGTAAACTGTTTAGAGATTTAATTTCTTCAAAGAGTTCGTTCCCGTCAATGTCACTACAGTTTTATATAAGAACCATTGACCTTTGACAGAAAAAAAAAAGATAATTTTAATTTAGATAACTGTACTAGCGTTTGTATTTGCTTTTATTTATATTTGTTTATGTTTATTACAAGCAGAGAATAGTTCAATGTTAATAGTTTTCATTTCTTTCCTTTTTCCTTATTTATACTTTTGTGGATTAAGGTACAGTGTTCGTTTTTTACACTTTATTCTATTTTTGCTTTATTATTGCGAATACATTCGCAACAGGTTATACTAGTACATATATAAATATAACAAGTATATAGACAGCAAGACAGCATTCTTAAATATGTGACTGATTAGTATTTGCTAAAGTATGAAAGAAAGAAAGTATATGAATATTTTTGGAAGGAGCGCAGGCTCTAAGTCCCGGGCTTAGTTTTGGAGTCCACTACGTTTGGCTCCCCGGGCGATTGTCTGGTCAGCCTACCCATTGATCCGGCACTAACCTGTAACTATAAGCACCTATTCTATTATAATCACAGATCGATATAACATTTTTAATATTAACACAAAAAGCTTATTAACAGAACCTCATAATTGCTCAAACTCTCTTGTAAACTCAGTTGCAACTTGAATACCAATGCTTTTTTTTTAACTATCTCTTCAGAATCATTCGACCTAGTTCATGTTTGCAAATACTACAACTGAACATTGAAGCTAGTCGAAATGCAGTGTCATCACTCTCAAACACAAGGCGAGTTCTTTTGCATGTCGGATGATGAATAGAATAAACGAATTTATTTTTTTAAAAAAATTGATTTCTGAAATATTTGCTAAATTACAATAATCATCTTTAGTGACATTCCAACTTGTAATTTTTACAAAATTCAGCACAAGTGCTGCATATGTGATTCATTTTCTACATTGCATTTCAATTAAAATGTTGAAAATGAATCACATATGCAGCACAAGTGCTGAATATTGTAAATATAGATGCACATTATTTTTCGTGCATCTATATTTACAACATGTGTTCTTCTAATATTAACAATGAAGAGTACACGGAATTTTTGAATAATAGATAATAATAATAGGATAATGGCTCAGATAAATTACATATATATGGTTATTACAGACATTTTTTTCCTGTTTACACATTACGTAAAAAACAATTTTTCTATTTTCATCGTACACAGTATTTACATATTTACAATTAATGCATATTACACTTGATGCTCTGTACATTCTACTATACGCAGTTTAATGTACATTATTTCTTATATTACACTTGATGCTCTGTACATTCTACTATACGCAGTTTAATGTACATTATTTCTTTTAAATATTTTTTTGGTTCATACACCGTACTGACGTGTTTTGTTACATAATTTACAGTCTTTGATTATGAAATTATGTCTGGATGAGTGAGGCTTATTAATCCCACCTACTTCAAAGCTTGGGTTAGCTTTTATGAAGAAAGTAGGATTAGCATTCCTTATTTATGTTGTTGTTATTATTTATGCATGGGATGTAGGCATTAGATGCTGGTGATTTGTGATGTGTATATTAGTGTTAATGGTGTATTAACTTTGTCGGTATATTTTCCAGAGTTCATGTTTTAATGTTCTGTTGTTGTCTATGTGTTTTAAATTACTTGGTAGGTTGTTGAGTAGCGTGGGTATCTGATGTGATCTCATCAAAGAACCATATGAGTTGTTGAAGGGTGTAGGGATGTAGAGAGTTGTTATGGGTGGTGTTTTACGATATTTATTTTGGTTGTTTCGATAGGTGATGTTGCAGTAATTCCTTAGTAACATTATGTAGTATTTCAGATTTTTAATGCTCAGGATTCTCTGTATCGCCATGTGCTGGTCGGATATTAGCTGCTGTGTATAAGGTGTCTCCAAATCACTTCTGACACAATTTTCCTATGATATATTTCTAATTTTGTTAGGTGGCTGTTTGATGTGTTTGCATAGACTGTCATACTGCATCTGAGTAGGGATTCACAGATACCGTGGATATAGGAGGTTTTTTTTATGTTAGATGGAATAATATCAGTAGTAGTAGTGTAGTCACTGCTGACTAGATCAAGATCAAGATAAGATAAGGAATCGTGACGTGATTGGTTGCTCATTTGATTACGCCATTGTTTGTGTGACGTCATGGGCTTGAAATGTTTGGAATTTCCCTGGGGGCATATGTGTCAATGGCTTCAGTTCTTGTGTTTTGGTTCGCGTATGGAATTATGGGTGATGTTAGAGATAAGGATTCGTGTTGTGATTGGTGGGGCACTTCTGACCAGATCAAGATAAGATAAGGAATCGTGACGTGGTTGTGTGTTGTTTTCAGATGTAGATAAGTGACATCATTTGTTAGTTGTAAATAAGTGATGTTGTTGTTTTGAATGGAAAAGGGAGATATATTAGTGGATAAGGAATCGTGTCCTGATTGGTGGGACACTTCTGACCAGATCAAGATCAAGGAAATGTGACTTGGATGTGTATTATTATGAGTTGTAGATAAGTAAATGATTTGCGTATGACATTATGGGTGATGGATAGTGATAAGATAAATTTGGAATGTTTGGAATTTCGCTTGGGTCCCTCTTCTGTCTGGGACATCACGTGGTGTGTTGGGTTCGCGTAAAACATTGTGGATGATATTTAGAGATAACCAATCGTAACGTTATGTGTTTGGAAATTTCTAGGGAACATATGTCTCTCTGTGATATCACATGGTGTTTTGGTTTGCCTATGGAATTCTGGGCGATGTTTTTGAGATAAGATATCTTGGAATTTTCCCAGGGTGACACACATCCATCATTGTCGTCATGTTTTGGGGTATTTCTTTCCTGTTAAAGGGTGGGAATTCTTAGAGTAGAGTCGTGATGGCGGCAGTGATTAGGCTTTTTTGAATAATTTAATTATATGCTGGTGTCCCTCAAACACACACTTTTTTTCCATAGCTCATACATATTTTATTCTTTATTCATATTTGAATTCATATTCTTTATTCATATTTGAATTCATATTTTATTCTTTATTCATATTTGAATTCATATTCTTTATTCATATTTGAATTCATATTTTATTCTTTATTCATATTTGAATTCATATTCTTTATTCATATTTGAATTCATATTTTATTCTTTATTCATATTTTAATTCATATTTTATTCTTTATTCATATTTGAATTCATATTTTATTCATAATTCATCCGAATATTTTGATTTGTCTAAATTTAAGATCTTAAAGTTCAATAAATAAATAAATAAAATAAACAAATTTTGTGTGAATTCACTGTGATTTCTAAAGTGATCTTACTTAAATATGCATAACACATCAACGAAACCGTTTGTTCATTTAAGTTTACACAATTTATTTCACAAATATTATTTACAATGTAATATGCAGAAATAGGAATTTACAGATATCACCATTGCATATGTTGTTTTTCATGTCGTAACATTTTTTGATGAGACATGGGTGATTTTGATACTGCTTCCCATATGAGAATAGACAGTTCAAAATACATAAGTATAAATAGTACTGCTATCATCACAAACATCTGCCACCTTTGCGATGGTTCTTGATTTTCACCTGCAAAGAAAAAAACTTATTGTTAGTGATGGAAAAGTTAGCAGATTACTATACTCCTAATACAGTAGTTAGTTTTGGAAGTATCAAAGCTTTACAGAAACATACAAATTTGCCACTTAAAACCGTGAAAAGTTGGTTAGCAACACTGCCTACTTATGTGAGACATAAACACATTAGAAGAAAGTTTAAACGCAATTAAATCAAAGTCCCGACACTTTTACACACTTTTCAATGTGATTTGGCAGATATGTCATTCCATGCAAAATAGAATGGGAGCGTGTGTTTCCTTCTTTTATGCATTGATTGTTTTTCTCGATTTGTGTGAGTTCGAACACTGATGAAGAAATCAGCAGATGCTGTTGTTAATGCTTTCGAGTCTATTTTTAAAGAAGACGTGTCATGTTACATAAACACTGATCAAGGAAAAGAGTTTTGCAACAAGAAAGTTCGTGCATTGTTTAAGAACCATAATATTCATTTCTACATGACCAGGAGCGAAATGAAAGCACCCATTGCAGAAAGATTTATCAGAACATTGAAAACAAAGATCACAAAAATTTTAGTATACGTCAATCCACAAATGGATGACATATACTAAAAGTAAAAGTTATACGAAAGTTTTGCCGACCCTTGAACATACTTATAAACTTACACCACGCCGCACTTTCGGTATGGCTCCATCGGAAGTTAACCTTCACAACGAGGATCGTGTTTGGAAATATTTGTACGAAACCCAAGAGGACACTACCAAACCAAACTTTCAAGTACGTAATAGTGTGGTTTTAAGTGATGATACTCACAAATTTAGAAAAGGGTATTGGGGTAACTGGACACGAGAATTGTTCACTATTGCTCAGGTTATTAATAGAAACCCTGTAGTATATAGAGTTCGCAGTCGGGACGAGAGATAGTGGAGGGAACTTTCTATGAACGTCAACTGCAAAAGGCTGTTACACCCAATGAACTTCCAGAAGACGTGTATCTAATCGAACAAGTACTTAAACACCGCAAACAGAAAGGAAACCTTCAGTATTTTGTTAAGTGGCTCAGTTATCCCTCATCGTATAATTCTTGGGTTCGTAGCGAAGATGTTTTACTTAACCCTTCCCAGTAATGCCAGTATGAAAATGTTTCCTACAAACACGCAAACGAAATTTCAAGTGGAATTACCACACGAGATCAGACTTAAAGGTAAATGGGAAGTTGCTCTTGCCGAAATTCATCTTCCGGGAGAATTTAATAACATCGATTCCGGTTACGATGAGTTTCATATGATACGTGGAGTTGGAGGAGGAGGAGTCAACACTATTGACAACAACAACATTACAGGAAATAAAGTTTTCGAAAAGTCTGAAGAAGGATTTTACAAAGTGTACAAGATTACCTATGGTAGTTACAATTCACCCTCTGAACTTCTTCAAGCAGTGAGTGATGTGAGTTCTGTGATTACTGGAAAAAAGAACCCAAACAACACCATTTCTCTGACAGGCCCAAAAGATTACAACCTATTGTTTCCCAAGGAGGCCTCGAGTTTGGGCCTTCTACTGGGTTTTAATCAGATTGGAGTTAAACTTAAAGGTACAATCACAGGGAAATATCCAGTTGATATAAAGAGGGGTGTAGCCGCATATTTTGTTTATTCTGATTGAATCCAAAAATAGATAGTTGGTGATACATGTGCATCATTGTTACGAGTTGTTCAGTGCAGCACCAAGTGCTCCTTCGTTTTTTTTCAACCTTATTATTATCCGTTACGAAAACAAACATTTCAGTCAATTAGCATTGAAATTCTTTCTGACAGCGGCAAGTTGTTCCACTTTCGTGGCGGCAAGACAATAGTTAAACTACACTTCCGACAAGTGAAGGATGACTGATTATCTGAGATATTACACAGTGCAGGCAGGTGGGTCTCAAATGTTTACGGGGCCCCCAATACAGCGCGGGTACGGATTAGGTAGCATTTTCAGAAGTGCCTTCTCCTTTCTAAGTCCACTTTTAAAACCTGCAGCTCAATTTGTCGGTCGCCTTAAAAGCCGGTCAGCGTATGATAGGAGATGTATTGGAAGGAGTACCTGTACGTCGAGCCTTTATAGACAGAGCATCACAAACTGGGAAAACCATTGCTGAAAAGGCTCAGAGCCGATTACTTCAGAGAGGTCAAGGAAGCAAGAAGAAAAAACGAATACTAAAAAGCGCAAGCGAGATGACATCTTTTGCTGATGATATGATGTCAGAGTTAGATCTTTTTTCCCACCCTCGTGTCAACATGTGTGTGGAAAGAAGTTCTTATGTCCCCTACCAACCAATATCCAGTACTGACAATGCAGGTCCTGTGGAATTTTGCATACCGGGTATATCTGTAGAATACTTGGATTTGGGAAAATCATACCTACGCGTTCGCGTGCGCATCAGTGATGCGCACACGAATGATGGTAAACCTATCGAAGATTCTTCAGTTGGTGTCCTAAACAATTTTTTCCATTCCCTGTTCAGTCAAATTGACTTTTTTCTCCAAGATAAACTAGTGAAAGTGGCATCAGACACGTATCCTTATATGCTGACATCATGCATCAAAACCGGTACTTGATCAACAACGTTTCTGTTCGTGTTCGTATGGTTCAGAGTTCTCCCGAATTTTGTTTACTGACTGCAAATGCTGATGCTAAGGCTAAAGTGCAAATTGAAGAGGCTACGCTTTTTGTCCGCAAAGTCAAAATAAACCCAAAGATTCAACTGGCTCACCTGTCTGTGTTAGATAAGTCAAACATGGTATATCCTATCAATCGACTGCAAGTGTATTATTTTTCGATTCCCAAGGGTATGTCAGATGCCACACAAGACAATCTGTATCTAGGTGGAATATCATCTAGGTTAATTATTGTACTGGTCGCTAGTGATGGATTTAATGGCACTTTCACCAGAAATCCATTTAATTTTCATCATTTCAATCTGAATTTTCTTGTGGTGACAGTTGACGGTATTCAGTAACCCTCGCAACTTTTTACTCCGAACTTCAAAGAAAGGCATTACAGCAGATGTTACATGTCACTGTTCACATCACTAGGCAAATGGAACAGAGACTGTGGTAATGACATTTCTTATGAGGAATACGTAAAGGGAAATGTTCTCTATTGATTTGACTTATCGCCAGATCAAAATGCAGTCCCCCCCCCATGTCAGCCTGTTAAGAAGAGAAAGTGTGCGACTCGAAGTTAAATTTCCTCAACCTTTTCCTGAAAACATCACAGTGATTCTTTATGCAGAATTTGAGTGTACGTTATCCATAACAAAGGATCGTTCTGTGTTACTGGACTATGAACACTGAACAATTAGTAAGCATATTAGAGTTAGAACCCACCACAAGAAAAGTGGGTTTAGGAGTTTGTGCTCGTGATGAATTGCCATAAAATCCGATCAGACAACAACAGTCGATGTTCGTCGTGAACACAGGTCGGACCTGGTTGCCAGGACAACATTGGCAAGCTATCTATATTAAAGACAAAAACGGTGATTTTTTCGATAGCTTCGGTCGTCCTCCCGAAAGCGATATTGTTAACTTTCTGAATATCAACACTAATATATGGCATTATAATAGTGTACCTGTACAAGCTAATGATTCTGTCGCGTGTGGTTTGCACTGTGTATATTTTTTAATATTGAGATGTCGTGATCTTTCTATGCAAAATATTATTAGCAAATGTTATCCTAAGGATTTGTGGCTAAATGATATTGTAGTCACTTATGCTGCTACAGATCATTTACTGAAAATAAAAAAATAATTAAAAAAAAAATGTTTTTTTCACTTCACTTACCATTTTTTGCACACCAATTTCTTATTCCCACGCAACTTTCAGGGAGATAAAAAGACGAACTTAGTACTCGTCCTTCGAGCTCTCCTGCAGGCATGTAGTGGACTGGAAGCATTTTCCTCACTGGAACTGGCTGATGTTGATGGTTGACGGGAATGGTTCTGGGTATTTGGTTTGTTCAGGGTAGGTTCTGGATGTGACAGTCTATGTTCCTGTTGCTCTCCTTCTGTGTGAGCCAATTGGTTTTTCAAACCTAAATACTTCTGCAAAACAACTAAATATGGTTTTAGTTTTTCATCTGGATTTTGATTTCTCATTTTTAAAATGGCACTCATCTCATCATCTAGTGACTACAGTTCACGCTCCTCTGGTGATTGGAGAAGCGTAAACTTTTTAAACATACGATTCAATTTCTAATAAGTGAACTCAATAAAGGAACAATGATGCTGCCTAATAATGGGAACAGTGCCCCCCCCCCGTGCTGTAAAACCAGTTTTCTTCTAGTAATGAAGGGAAGCGATTTGTTGCGTAGTGCTCTTGTAATTCTTTTTTCCTTTGTAGGCGTGACTTTTGGTTATGAAGTTGTGAAGGTTATGAAGTGGAATATTTCCAGATAAAACATTTTGCAGATTTTACAGAGTGTGGTGATTTGGCTGGAGGTGCAGTGTTTTAAAGCATCATTTGCTTGTTTGGGAGAGGAATGAGATAAGTACTTGAGATATTCATAGCGTTTGAGTCTATCAGCCATTCAGGGATAAACACTGTATTGGGTTCTTCTCCTGGCAAAATCCGAGACTTAAGCGTAAAATATCAGGTGTTTCCTGTCTAAAGTATAAAACTAAATATGAGTGGGTCCCGTGTTGCATCTTTATAAAGCTGAACTAATATGTTCGTTTGTCCTGGAAATACTTGGGAAGCTAAATGAGCAAACTATAGAGTCTTGGGGATTTTTAAAAGCAATAACATAATGGCTATTGAGAGATATTGTCTGAAAATGTGTTCCTTTACAGAATAAATTTTGTGTCAGTAGAATGACACTGAGGTTACGGTGATGTGAAGCTTTTATGAATACATCAGCTATTTCCGTGCTGTCCTTAGCCTGGTGAACCAAATCATCGATTATGAACCAAATTTCTCACATTTGAATTAAATTCGGGTAACTTCAAACCATTCACGAATTCTATGTTGGTAATTTTTTTAAAATTTATCCTGATTTTCACTGTAATAGTAAACGATTCGCTCCAGTGCTGGTTTGATTAGTTGATTACAATGTTCTATGACAACACGAATGTTGTTTTTCCTAACTGAGTAGCTCCAGAAATAATGCATGTAAATGGAGGTATGAACATAGCGAAAATGATAACATAATTAGCCTGATTATTTTTATATAATCAGAGATCATGTAAAAACATATAGATACTGGTTTTTAATATCAAAAAAAATCCCCATCAAGATTTTTTTTTATCACAGTCACCATATAATCATACCAAGACGAATTTTTCTTTTTAAATTCTAAGAAAAAAAAAAGCTATTGTGGAATAATAGTAACAATAACAGTGATGTGAAAACTGCACAAGAAAAGGGCGACACTGCATATTATCGTGTTGGGAAACAATCATGGATTTTTACCTACCAGGTAGAATGTTGTTTAGTTTTCTGTCCAATAGATGGCATCTTTTGCTTATGAGGTATGTAAGTGTAAGGAATTATCCTTTAAAATACCCATAGGGAAAAGTGCACGTGTCTGTTGACACTATGTGCACTTTGCAAAAGTGTATCCAAATCTTTTTGTTACGGAGGTCGATTTGAGTTGACAGCTCCATTTGTCTCCATGGACAGAAAATCGTACAGGAATTTGAATGATTTGTGGCTCACCCCATACTACTGCTATCATAGATTCCAGATTAATATCAGTGGCTGCGCGAGAATTTAAAGTAAAGCCTTTGCATTTGGTCACAATCTTACCCCCCCCCGCGTTCCGTAGGAATAAGATTTGGGGCCTGTGGTAACAAACTGGACTATAAAGTCACCATCGAGTTCATCGGCTAGCTCCCCTAGGTTTACTCACCAGTGGACGATGAGCAATCGCCCGGGTTTTCACTGAAAATGACAGAATCGGTATCTGTGTATAAAAGCCATCTTTGCAAAGGTTCCATGACATCATATAACTTTATCCTACCATAGGCAGCTACAAATAAGGAGATGGCAGCATTCCCTTTCCTGTTTTCAGGCTCGGTGCCTTCAATAGGAGAGTAGGCAACCATCATCTGTTCTTCTGAAAGTAACCTGGCATCTTTGATAATTTTACTCTTATCTAAAAATAGATCTATGAGGGCTTCATAAGAGGAAATCACCTGCGTCTGAGTTCTTAACATTCTCATACCAAGCCGTCCCAATAGGAAATTCAAACAAAGCTTAGCAAGTGAACGTTTACCAGGATTTTTACTAATGTTTTCACTATTTAACATAACACCTTCCCTTAGCAAAAACTCATCCAGATAAAACTGTCGGTTTTAACCTTCAGGCCATCCAGATGCTTGCTGTTTCAGCTTCAGAAAGGTATCAATGTAGTGAGAAAAGACGTTTTCTTCACCTTCAAATTTTTGAGAAAAATGCCACACCTCGTAAAATTCTAAAACTTTATAACCACGAGCACGTGCTAAATCTAATTCTGGAGTGCACCAAAAACCTGTAAAATATCGGTCCATATGAGAGCATAATGGGGCCATTTCGGAAGCACACTTTCCACACAGGGGGGATGATTAATTTTTCGTTCACTGTGATGGGCAAAACCGGTAAAAAGAGATCGGTAGGTGCTTCCACTTTTGAGTTATTCTCGAAATTTTCGAGAATAACTTCGGGATGCTCCATAGGAAATACCTGGTATTTCATTACCCATGGGTAAAGGCTACCAAAGTCCAAATAGCGAATAACTTCCCCTTCTGACTGAGTTTTGTGATACATTTTGTAGCAGTCAGTTCTGACACCATGCAGAGCACTACGAGGTAAAATAGGATCTGGAATATTAAGAGCAGCAATAAAGTTTTTCAAGGCTGTGCTTTCAGAAATTTCTGTATTAAATTGGCATTCCCAAATTGAGATCACATCGAATCCTTTGGTACGAAAATAGTTTTCGCAATCCTTTGTTTGCTCAAAAAGGGAAATCATGTCTTTGTTTCTGTATGCTTGGAATGTACTTGGTCTGTAACATTTTTGGCATCCATGATGGAAGCAGCCGTAGAATTCATATATAAAGCTTCCACACTTCCCATCGACAAAATAAGGTCCGATGCGGACTTCTCCCCCACAGAACGTGCATGTTGTATGGTTATGTTGTTCTGTTGTTCTTGCCATTTGAGCCAAGCTAAAGCCTTTCGACTTTGCACGTTTGCCCCTAAGTAACTCCGAGCAGGAAGTATGGCCAAAGTGTTAGGTTTCAAAACATTTGGGAGAAATACTCTCAAACATACTCCTGCAATTGTAATGTCATGGAGAAAGGGAACAATCTGGGTGAGCTGTATGAAGAGAGTGTGAAAAGTGTTGCAACTGTCATGCAAAACACGCACATCTTCTTTTGTATAAGCTAAAAGTTCCACTTTCAGACAGTATACAGTGTCTAGCCAATTTTCATACCAAGTCTCGAACTCTTTACAAGTTCCTTTGTTCATAAATTCCAGCTGGAAATATGATTTTGGGGGGATGACACCACGATAATCCAGAGAATCGGATGTGTGAAACTTATGAGAAAAGAAACCCTTACGAACTTCTGGGAGATCGAACATGCTGGTAGTTACTTAAACCCACACTAATGTAGGAAAAACTATCAAGAAATATGATGTTTAAAGGGTCATAATAGATAGCAAGTATCTCTGATCCGTCAAACACTACACGGGGTTGTAAATTGTTTGAAAAAAGATATTCCAAAATAAAGTACCCGTCAAAACCACGAAAATTGTGTGCAATTACATGAATATTTTCGTATTTTGGTTCGACAGTCCAAAGGATCTTACCATCTCGATCCCTTTTCATGGTATTCTTGAGAACACAACTTGTCTAGGAAATGACCCCCACAGTTTTCACCCTAGAACTCACATTCTTGACTGCCAAAATCAGCTATACATAAGACAGGAACATGACGATGATTTTTAGCAATAGATTCTGTGTCAAAAAATTTTGAGACTTCCGATTTTTGCACAAAACACGTCTATTTTGGGTGAACTAATTTGCAGTGGTGGCAGAAATTTTCAGGTGGACAGACGGGGCTTTTATCTGTAGAGAAAGTAGCCAAACACTGTCTGCAACAATGGAGTTTTGAACAAATATTATTTTGTATATGCAAATTCAGATTATCGTTGCTGTAGGAAAATCTATTGCATGACTTACGCAAACGAAGGTTCTGCACACTATGAATGGCATTTGTGCGACAACGGATGCATACATTTAGACATCTATGCATTTGTAATCTGCTAGACTCTGGGAATGTTCGAAAGCAAGTAGGGCAATAATAGATACCCCCAAACAGAGCTGGCACACTACACGCTAAATCATAATGCTGTTTGTGAAATAAAAGACAGATCTGTTTACTTGCATTTGGCCCCCGAATCGCCACAGAAAAATCAGCATCTGACGAAAAAATTACAATTTGGTATTCAGGAGTCAAATGCCTTTGAAAGAGACCTACTTCTGGAATACTGCAAGAAATGAGCAGAACCCCTGCAATTTTGTGGAGAGTTAAAGCCCTCTTTTTTTGTATCTGTTTACAATCTAAACGCACTTGTCTGTATGTTTGTGTATCATCAGTGTGTGCAGAAACACCCAGAACAAGTGCTTGGGCCATGCAAAGATTGTCTTTGTTGGTAATTTCCACAATAGCTTTTTTTTTATTTTCACAAATTCATCCAGGCTAAGCAGCGTTCTTCTTTTTACATTGGTTCTTCCACCACCATTGTTACTTATATTGATAAGTACGACATCGATAACAAGATCATTTGCCAAAAGAAACTTACGTTTTGATTCGGTGATAGCATTAAATGCATCAACTATCCTCTGGATAGTTAATTCAGAAAACAACATGAATGGTAAGTTAATATTGCTTTCTAAACTGGATGCACTAACACCCAACCGAACGTGAGAAAAAGTTCCTGACTCGATAAATGCTGAATGACCTCATTAAGTATATCTCGAAATTTTAAAAAAACACTCTGGCAGGAGGACTTCAAGATCACGAAATCGAATTTGATACTCCAATTGACGAGTTTGATATTTGATAGAATTACGTGATCGGTCACCCAAAACAGTATAAAAATCCCTGTAGAGTGAGGGGTCAGAAGTGCTTTTAGTTTCACATTCAGAATGTAATAATTGTGGGGGATCACGGCTGCTTTCAGCCACACCAGCAAGAGAAACACGTGGATTAACACCATGACTTGTGTGTTGTTGTTCCTTTTCACTTACAGATGAATCTGTTAAATTAACTTCGACAATAACTGGTGCATGATTATGCACAATGCCGCCACTAACAAACCGAATGACTGATGATTGCTATAAAAAAATTACTTTCTATATTCAGAAATCTCTTTTATAAATAAATGTTAATCATCATAAAGTGATTTTGTAAATGCGACACTACGCGATCCTTTCACTAACACAATTTTACTAAACATCACCCTCAAAATCTTTCCAAAAAACCCTAACAAACAAAATAATAATAAAAATAATAATAATAATAATGATGATAATAATGACTTATGGACATTTCACTTAACACAAAACCAGTTTGAAGTATTTTAATGAACATTTTTTTAATTCCATCGCAGGAACACCATATAAACTTATATATTAAAAACTTAGCCCTTAAAAAAAATTACTTTCTAGATTTCTGATAAATGTTACTCATCATAAACTGTTTTTGCAATTGTGACACTAAGCGATCCTTTCAGTAACACAATTTACTAAACATCAATCCTCAAAAACACACATTAAAAAAAAATACTTTCTGGATTTTAGATAACTGTTACTCATCATAATGTGTTTTTGCAAGCATATATATATATATATATATATATATATATATATATATAATATTCATCAAACTTGATTTGCCTCCTCAGTCTTAAGTAAAAGGCTGGTTACATTCCACTACGAGCCCTACCCAAGAGCCTATGAGTTGTGGAAATACTTTGTGAACATGAAAGCTGTGCCGAACAAAGCGGCCTTTTGCAGCTGCCCAATTTTTAATCCATCTAACTCGAGTGCTTCTAGATGTTTTTCAAAGTTTTAGGGATGGCGCCTAAAGCACCTATTATTATGGGAACAACTTTCGTTTTCTTTTGCCAGATTCGTTCAACTTCGATTTGCAAATCGATATTTTTTGTAATTTTTTCATTTTCTGTGTTGTCAATCCGACTATCTCCTGGTATTGATATTTCGATAAACGTAAAACACTTGTTTTGACATTTTTCGACCACTGTGATATCGGGTGTATTACATTCCAAGCTTTTGTCGGTCTGGATTTTGAAATCCCAGAGTATTTTAGCTTTTTCATTCTCAACCACTTTCTGGTGAACTTTATGCTTCCAGTAGTCTTCAGATACTTCAAACCCATACTTTTTACATAAATGCCAGTGGATTATCTTAGCTACATTATCATGCCTTTTACGGTACTCAATTTGTGCGATTTTACTGCATCCACTTATTATGTGCTCTACCGTTTCTTCCTTTTCTTTGCACAATCTACATTTACTGTCTTCTTGAATCTTTTGTATTTTTGTCTTCATAACATTGGTTTTAATGGCCTGTTCTTCTGCTGCAAAAATTACCGATTCTCTTTCTTTAGTGCTCCATTTCTCAACTATTGCCAGGTCAAGTTGCTGTCAGCATGATCTATGCTGTGAAGGTATTTTCCATGCAATGCCTTATTTTTCATCTTTCAGTTCTCACTGCATTCCAATTTTGTCTCCATGGGTTTAATCATCATAAAGTGATTTTGCAAATGCGACACTACGCGATCCTTTCACTAACACAATTTTACTAAACATCATTTTACTAAACTCTAAATTTGACTAAACTCTTTCCTTACCTCAATTAGAAATTTTTCCGTTTTGCTGCAGATAATCATTTAAATTTCGTTTTTCTTCTTCAATAACTTGCTTCACTTGTAATAATCCTCTACCTCCTTTTTTGCGTGTTAGATAGAGCCTATCAATGTCACTGCGAGGATTGAGGGCATGGTGCATTGTCATTAATTTTCGAGTTTTTTTATCTAAATCTTCCATCTCTAGCTGGGTCCATTCAACAATGCCTGCTGAATATCTCAGAACAGGTATGGCCCAGGTATTAATTGCTTTTATCAAATTTCCAGCATTAAGCATTGACTTAAGAAGTTTTCATGATCGTCTTATGCATTCTGCTGTAGTTCTTTCTTTGATCTTATTGTGCAGAATTTGTGATGCTTCTAAAATTCCCAAATATTTGTAGCTGTCATCGAATTTTATTGCCTTCATTATTTCACCATTGAGCAGCTCGATTTCGTTCACATCTTCAAGCTTTCCTCTTGTTATTCCAGCAATTGCACATTTGTCTAAGCCAAATTCCATTGATATATCTTGACTGAATATGTGCACAGTGTTTATCAACGATCTGAGTTCATTCTCTGATTTTTCATACAACTTCAGATCGTCCATGTATAAAAGGTGAGATATCTTTGCACTCTTTTGCGCAGTTTGATAACCATGAGCAATTTTATTTAAAATTCTAGTTAAGGGGATCAATGACAATATAAACAATAGAGGAGATAATGGGTCTCCTTGAAAGATGCCCCTTTTTATGGTTACCTCTCCAATTTCTTCTCTATTTATAACCAACGTTGTTTTCCAGTTTTTCATGCTGGATTGCAAAAATATTTGCACGTTTTCGCTAATACCGAATAGTTCTGTGCATTTTAAAATCCAACCTATGAGGCACCGAATTAAACGCTTTTTTATAATCTATCCAAGCCATATGGAGGTTGGTTTTACTAAGTTTGCAATTTTTAAGAATCATTTTATCAATCAGCAATTGGTCTTTTGTGTCCCTTGAATTTTTGCTGTTACCTTTTTGTTCAATTGGGAGAAGAGAATTTGCTTAAAGATAGCTCTATATTTTATCAGCAAGTATGCTTGTGA
Organism: Typopeltis vanoorti; assembly: GCF_054136105.1. NCBI lineage: Eukaryota > Metazoa > Arthropoda > Arachnida > Uropygi > Thelyphonidae > Typopeltis > Typopeltis vanoorti. The sequence continues at coordinate 30,079,487 of NC_143551.1, forward strand.
GTAGCTTAAAAGTTGTTAGCAGGCAGGTTATTGGTCGGAAGTTTTCTGGGTTTTTCTTTATCCTTTATGATCAAAAACGTTTTCCTTCTGTGAGCCACTCTTCTTTTCTTTTTCCTTCTAAAACATCATAAAATTGGTTAGCAAGTCTTTCATGTAAGACTGTTAGATATTTCAACGAGTAGCCATGTAATTCATCCTTCCCGGGTGTTGACCAATTTTTTATTTTTTTAGGTTGTTTTTGAACCATTTCAGTTGTTATTTTCAGTTGGTCCATTTTTCGTTCTTGAGATTCATTCGTAATTTGTTCAATCCATTTTGCCTTGTTATTGTGCCTCTTAGGGTTGTTTCATAGGTTTTTCCAAAACTTTAGTGTATTTTCTTTGTCGCTGGTATTTATATTTATAGTTTTTTAAGGTTATCATTCCTGCAGCAATCGATTTTCTTGTAAAACTGGTGCTGATTTGCGCGAAACATCGAATTTTGCTTGTACTGTTCAATGCGTGCACTGTATCTTCTTATTTTAGCTGCAACTGCAACTATTTTTTGCTTCACTTCCTCTAATACTTCATCAATTGGTCGTGTTCCAGTATTATATCTCTTTATGAGGTTATTTTGGATTTTTGTGTTTTTCAGCTTCTTTTCCTTAAGGTTTTTTTTTTTTTTCAAATTGCTCACATCTGCTCTGAGTTTAAGAATTTTTTTCTCCAGTCGATGCTTCCATTTCGGTTCCTGAGCCTTACTGCTTTTGGGTTCACTAATCTTATATCCTAATTCAGATGTTACGACGTAGGCTATTGAGTACATAAGTTGATTCGTTTGCCCAATAGTTCCAGTAGGAATATCCCTTGCAACTTTATTGGCCTCTTGTAGGAGTTCCTTCAGTTTTTGTTGAGGTACTTGTCTCAATACCGGAAGCCTAACTCGTTCCTGGTTGCTGTTCATTTGCTCGATAATTTTTCTTGAGAGTTCTTGTTCCTTATCTGATAGCTTCCTTTCAACTATTTGTATATTTTCAAAATTTTCAGCATTCTGCACGTTGGAATCTGGTTCTGCTCCATTCGTATTCTTGGTCCCTTCAGGATCAGTATGGTCTCCTTTTACAGCTTGAGGTTTCAGTACTTCCAGCTCAAGTTCATTAAATACCTTGCGTTTGATAATGAAGCTGCGTTGCTGTATCAGCGTTTCGAATGAAATTTCAGAATTTGGATGTCGTTCAAGCCAAAGTTGGAACATTCGTTTCTGAAATCCCCTAACTGATGGGTTTGAACTGTAGAAGCACTGCATGACTTGTCTATTTTCAGCCATGTTCCGCTTTTTCCTAGTAAATACTTTCGAGTTCTGTGGATCTTGCTCGTGTAGCCCATTTATCACTGGCTCTCCAGGAAGCCTAACATCCAGTGCAGTCCTTGGTAACCCGCGCGACGACCGATGCGGTATAGAGTTCTGATTTGTCTTCACCATTTTTAACTGGGGGTGGGTAGGTGCATGAAATAAAAAATCTCCCCCCAATATTATTAGGGTATTCGAGGGCCCTCGAATACTCTAATAGTATTGGGGGAAGGAGCAAGGTGAAAAGAAATACAGAGGGAAAGAAGAGTAGGGACCAGTCTACAGATAATATAACAGGTATATATTACATGAAGTAAGGCGTGGTCCAGCTTCAGATGCCTCGGGTTCACCATGCCTATACTCGCTAGACTGAGCCCTTGAGGATTATATATATATGACAGAATGATCATTAACTCAGTTAACGTACATAGTTTTATGAAAAATTGAATGACTACAACCGAAATTTAAGTAAAAAGGTTTTAATATAAAAACACTACTAGTTTCGGCCTGTAACAGCCTTCTTTAGGTGACATTATACAAGAAAGAAAAAACACTAAACATTGAGGGTTAAAAGACTATGAAGAACACAGACAGTCTCTATACATAAATAGCATGAAAACGTTGTAGTTGTATTTGAAGCTGTTCTTTCGTTTGTTGCATTGTTGGAGAGTGTGTGTGCTTGCAGCCGCACGTGAATGCCAGTACATGATAACAGCTGAATGACTATCTGGGAGGTTGTAGCTCAAGTTGTTATTTATCAAGTTGTTATCATCTTCAATCCTGTTCATCTAAATAACAACTTGAGCTACAACCTCCCAGATAGTCATTCATCTGTAATCATGTACTGGCATTCACGTGAGGCTGCAAGCATGCACTCTCCCAACAATGCAACAAACGAAAAAACAGCTTCAAATACAACTACAATGTTTTCATGCTAATTATGTATAGAGACTCTTTATGTTGTTCATAGTCTTTTAACCCTCAATGTTTAGTGTTCTTTCTTTTATAATATCACCTGAAGAAGGCTGTTACAGACCGAAACTAGTAGTGTTTTTATATTAAAACCTTTTTACTTAAATCTCGGTTCTAGTCATTCAATTTTTCATATATATATATATATATATATATATATATATATATATATATATATATATATATATTATAATGACTTATGGGATTTCACTTAACACAAAACACATTGAAAATCGTGAACGTGATTTTTAATTTTCCATTGCAAAAACCACCTTATAACCTTATAGACAAAATTTGCTAATGTAGTCACTAAAAAAAATTCAAATAATGTTAATATTTTCTAATGACATAAAATTAACTTACATTTGCTCCAGAAAAACTCATTTTGGATCTACGAACTTCGGAATGCATACACAGATATTCCAAATACTAGAAAGATAATGGGAAGCACAGACCGCATTAGTCTATTTATAAAAAACAGAACCAATGGAAAATCAATAACAACAACATGTGACATCGAATAACTTAGTTCTCATCGATCACATGAGGTCAAATTGCAAACCTTTGCTACCCAACAGTAGTGTAATCAATTCCTGTATCACTTCGAAAACAATTAGTCACATCAGGAATCATGAGTAATATACAACTCTGGGAAAAATTTTACCTTTGAAGAAACTGCGATACGTCTATGAAAAGAAGGGATTATTTATTTTACAAATGTCTAATTAATGTTCCCAATCTCTGACCGAGTGCTGACTGGATATGACTTACTCAGTTATCTACAAACAAGTCTAATGAAAATTAACAGCATGGGAAAATAATTCACACACAGTTCATTTATTTATTTTACTCAGTTATTCTGGTTATAATATGTAGTTAACTGAATTTTAAAAGTAAAATACAAAATAACCAATCATTTGAAAAAAAAACCATATAAAAAAAATCCACATTGAGAGATGGGAAATTACCGATCGCTGGCAGATATCATAGTCAGGAAAACACAGTTTGAGTTTACACTCACCACCTTGGGAATAAAGACATAGTATGATCCAATGTGAAGGAATTAACGATGTACCAAATGGACACAAAATCGAAGGGAACAAAAGTCAAATAGCTTTTCAGGTTATTACAGAAATTTAGTACTTTCAAGCTTGTGTTTTTGTGTGTTGTACTGTGGATAAAAATGCAACTATTTTGGAATATCTATTTGCATTAAGTATAGTCATTCTGGAAAGACTGTAAGTAAATTTAAATTATCATTAGAATTTCTAGATATAGAAAAAATTATTTTAAGCCTTTAAGTGTCCGTTTATTTTTAATTTATTTATTAAAATGCCATTTGGTTTTCCTCTTCACAGTAAACAAAAAAACACCAATACCAAAACATTTGTAAACAAGATAACGTAAATTCGAAAAAGCGGTTGTCATATGCCAATAATCTTTTAGTGATGTCACCTCCAACTGATAATGATAACTTCGTTGCAAAAAAAAAGTGTGTGTTTGAGGGACACCAGCATATAATTAAATTATTCAGAAAAGCATAATCACTGCCGCACATCATGACTCTACACTAAGAATTCCCATCTTTAACAGGAAAGAAATACCCCAAACTATATTGGAAAATTAGTACACCCGTCTATAGACAACCGAAGACAAAACATGATGACAATGACATATGTGTACCCATGGGAAAATTCCAAGATATCTTATCTCAAAAACATCGCCCACAATTCCTTGGCAAACCAAAACACCATGTGATATCACAGAGAGACATATGTTCCCCAGAAATTTTCAAACACATAACGTCATGATTGGTCATCTCTAAAAAAAACCCACAATGCTACACGTGAACCCAACACACCATGTGATTTCCCTGACAGAAGAGGGACCCCAGAGAAATTCCAAACATTCCAAATTTATCTTATCACTATCCATCACCCATAATACCATATGCAAATCATTTACTTATCTACAACTCATAACGATACACATCCAAGTCACGATTCCTTATCTTATCTTGATCTGGTCAGAAGTGTCCCACCAATCACGACACTATTCCTTATCCATTAATATATCTCCGTTTTTCCATTCAAAACAATATCACTTATTTACAACTAACAAATTACATCACTTATTGACAACTAACAAATGACGTCATTTATCTACATCTGAAAACAACACACAACCACGTCACGATTTCTTATCTTATCTTGATCTTAATCTAGTCATAAGTGCCCACCGATCACAAGATAAATCCTTATCTCTACCATCACCCATAATTCCATATGCAAACCAAAACACAAGAACTGAAGCCATTGACACATATGCCCCCAGGGAAATTCGAAGCATTCCAAACCCATGGCGTCACACACTGATGACGTCATCAAATGAACAACCAATCACATCACCATTCCTTATCTTATGGTGATCTTGATCTGGTCAGAAGTGACTACACTACTACTAATGTCTTTTACTTGGAAGAGTTTCGCTGCGATGATGCAGAGTTTGGCATGTAGGTATTTTATATTTTTTGTCCATTTAAAGTGGCAATCTATGTAAAGACCAAGTATTTTGCATGTGTTACAGGTTTGATTTCAGGACATTGGCAGGTTTTTGTTGTTAATGCAGCAGTATTCATGGCAGTGTATCGATAGTGGTGCGGGGCGCATGATTCTAGGGCTGGGTGTTATTAACATCTGAGTTTTGGTGCTGTTGATTACAATTGTGTTTTGGTAGAAGTACGTTGTGATTTTATTTAGGTCTTGTTGTGCTTTGGAGAGAGCTGTGTTGATGTCTGTGTGGATTGCTAGTAGTGCAGTGTCATCAGCTTACTGAAATATTTTACTTCTTACGGATATGTTATGCAGATCGTTAATATATATGTTGAACAGAGTGGAGATGATAATATGGTGCTTTGTGGGACACTGTTTTATTTGTATACAGCGGCTGTGATATGTACCTATTTTTGTTACTTGTGTTCTGTTTGAGAGAGAGTTCCTGAACCAGGTATGCAGTGTTCCTCTTATAACTACTGAGTATAGTTTGGTGAGTAGTATGTCATGTTCAAGTGTATCAAATGCTTTGGTTAAATCAAGCAGTATAAGAACAGCGTACTTGTTTTTGTGGAGAGCTTTGTTGGCGATGTGTTCTAATAAAGTGATGGTGCTTTTTTGTTTTTTTGAAAGCCTTATTGGTTTTGTGAGATGATGTTGTACTTCTGTAGATAGTTCTGTAGTCTTCTGGTGTGTGTTATTTTTTCTAAAATTTTTGAAATGACTGGTATGGTGGCAATTTGTCTGTAGTTCTGAGTATCGTTTCTTTTACTATTTTGTAAATTGGCGTAATTATTTCAGTTTTTAGTTGTTGTGGAATAATGTCAGTGTCGAATATTATGTTCACGAGTTTCAAAAGTATTGGATTTATTTGTTCAAATTGTGTTCAAAGGTCTGTGAGCGTTATTTTGTCTATTCCTGGAGTGGTCTTTGGTTTTAGCTATAAGAGTGCTTCTTCTAGTTCCTGTTTTGTTGCGAGTGGAAAATACATAGTTTGTTGTTGACTTTGTGTCGGTAGTTTCTTGTTGTTCGTTGGTAGATTGTCTTTTTTGAGTTGTGTGATATACAATCACTCTCTCTCTCTCTCTCTCTCTCTCTCTCTCTCTCTCTCTCTCTCACACACACACACACACACAAACCTATAACAAACCCCTCTCAAACACCGTGTTACAAAGACGCAAACAATTCATATCGAAATCCACTCCCCTGCATAAAAATTAAACCTTGCGCAAGTAATGGTAGTCTGTGGTCGCATGTACTCGCCTGTGCACTTTAAACATTGTGTGTGTGTGTGTGTGTGTGTGTGTGTGTGTGTGTGTGTGTGTGTGTGTGTGTGTGTGTGTGTGTGTGTGTGTGTGTGTGTGTGTGTGTGTGTGTGTGTGTGTGTGTGTGTGTGTGTGTGTGTGTGTGTGTGTGTGTGTGTGTGTGTGTGTGTGTGTGTGTGTGTGTGTGTGTGTGTGTGTGTGTGTGTGTGTGTGTGTGTGTGTGGAAACAGAACCACGAAACCATCGCTATCTATTATCTTCCTCAAATAAGCTTTGCTGAAGCTTTGAGGAAAAAAGCAGAAATCCCACCCAAACAAACAAACAAACAAGTATTATTATCGCTTTGAAAAGTGAAATGAATGCATTCAGCATCCCTATTGTTTGTTAACAGAAAAGAAACTGACAATGTAAATTGGAAATCAAAATCAACTGTAAACGAAATTGGAAAAAACAATCATTAATATTACTGATTTAAAAAAAAAAAAAAAACCAGCAAAGTTGAAAGTAAAATGAATCCATTCAGCAATCCCTACTGATAACAAAAAAGAAACTGTTAATATAATTTGTGAATCAAAATGAACTGAGATTGAAATATAAGTGTAAATAGTAAAATGCAGGGAAAAAATTATCTATATGCATATAAAATTATTCCACAACCAATATCGTTAATAGGAAAATTATCTCTCTTAACACATTAAATGAATCATTGTAAATATGCATGTGAAAAAAAAATTGTAAAATACATTGTTAGTATTATTATTTATGGATTTAAATAAGATATTTACTTGAAAAAAATTTTAATTATTGAATATTTGTACTGAATATTTGTAGTCAACAAAAATCTAATAGTAATGTTTCAATTATATATTTGCAAATGTTCTGAATATCTGAAGAGTATAATAAACTTTGTCAAAAAAAATTGTTTTAAAAAAATCAATTAACGTATTTTTGTTCCCGTATAAGGAGTAGGCGAGGCGTTTTAGCCTAATCTAACTTTTTCAGACTGAGTGGGCAGTCCAATCGCCACTGCTATCCAATGAGAGATAGCTGGCCGAAGACTATCACTAATTAAGCAGCCTGCAGTGAAGAAGACGGCTAACAATTGCCGCCATCTCGTGCTCCCTAACCCTAATATAATATTTTAATGTCTGAAAATAGTGTGGGTCCGACCGTTGATTTTCTTGAGTTCATGGGACGAAAAACCTGAGTTTCCAGGAGAAAAATCACGTTGTCCTGTGCCAAAGATCGACTAACTCGGGAACCGGTAGAGAAAAGGCTTAGAAAATATTCTTTTAGTTGGCGACTAGATTTGAACACAAGTCTTTCTTTGTGCAGTCAAGTGTCATAGAGTGCAAACACCACTTCTACTGAGCTACATATAATGTAATGTGCTGAAACGTTATTTCATTACTTCATCTCTTTTCACATATCATGTTACTGTTGAGAGAAATTTTCGCTATATTGACTCCTGTGTTATTATTATTATTATTATTATTATTATTATTATTATTATTATTATAAAAATCAACTAACGCCTTTTATTCCCTAATAGGGAGTAGGCGATGCCTTTATACCCTATCTAGCTTTTGGAGACTGAGTGGGCAGTTCAATCTCCACCGGTAGCCAATCAGAGATAGCTGGCCCATGTCTATCACTAATCATAGCAGCCGCCGATGAAGAGGCTGGCAAACAAGTGCTGCCATCTCTTGGTACCTAACCCTAACAAGATATGTCACTGTCTGAAATAATGCGGGTACTACGGTCAATTTTCTTGAGTTTTACGGGACGAAAAACCCGAGTTTCCAGGAGGATAATTATTATTATTATTATCATTATTTTATAAATAGTGAATGGAATAAATAATTTACTCCAGTCATCACTTTTATTATAAAATAACTCGCTCACTGTTTTAAGCCCTTGTTTTCATATAAACGAATCATTGCTTACCTCTTGGATTTGGCAATCTTACAGTCTCACGTTACACATTCAGTTAGAGTTAACTTACATATGTTATGTACAAAGAAAATGAATTATATATTAAAAATATATTTCAACGAATTTTACTTATAAAAAAGCGTTATTTAATTTAATAATGAAATTTAAATACATTAATATAAACTTAATTTAATTTAATTTTGTAATTTTGCCTGTGTAAATAGCGTTTCCACCCATAGCGCTGGTCGCCGACCAGAGAAACTTGATCTGTCTTTTTTCGATTGTTTCCAAGTTTTTTGATCGTTAGAACTCGAACGTTGGGTTTTAATCCCAACTCAAGAAAAATCACCACACAACCCATCCTATTGCAGACAACAACATAAGCTTTAAAGTTAGAGACCGCGAGATGGTGGCAGTTGTCTGCCATACTCTCTTCCTCGAATGGTTGCCTCCCAATTTCCAAAGTTAGGCCTAAATAGCCTTGTCAGCTTCCTCTAGAGAATGAAAGGCGTTAAGAGTTCTTTTTTTTAATGCGTTTTGATAACTCCCTTTCCTGATATTTGCTATCGCCGAGTTGATATATCCTTTACGGAAATTCGCAAGCGCATACTCTTGTGCTTTAACTGTTACTTGTCGTTTTTAATCATCGAATGAAAAAGCCTCGAAGAAGGTATCTTCTTTCTGATTGTTCTTCATCTGTGATATGTAGAATGACGAACCATTAAGTAACGGCTTACAAGTGTTTCGATCTACGGCGATTTACCATTTCTCTGGCATCGGTAGAACGAATGGGAACCGATGTAGGATGTACCTGACTTACCGTCAAGTGTGCGAAAAAACGAAAGGTTCAGACAATCTTGGTAGCATCTTACAAAAGCACTGCTTTTCAGGAGGGGAGGGAGGAGAAGGGAACTGCGATGAGTACAGTACACGGAATGAATTGAAGATAAATTTTACATACACTCTTTTTAAAGATAAAAAAGAGTTTAACTTTTAATAGCGAGGTTATGTAGTTCATTCACTGTGCATGGAAATTTGCCTCGCATGCCTAATCCTCCCGCCCCATCCCAAGTTCGTGATCATTCGTTTGAATTGAAGAGTAGACTTCCAGAAAACTTATTCCCGTTCTTACTCATTTCTGCATAGTTAGTGACGTCCTTACGCGATCAGTACTGTTCTAACAGAATTATTAAAACTATTAAATAACAGTAAACCCTGAAACAATTTAAAACGAATACGTTTTAGAGGGGTTTTGATATTGTGTGTTTAGAGCACTCAGAGACAAGCTATTTTCAAACCTAGAAGCCATTCGCATACTTGAACGTGTGTTTAGGTTTGACTCCGTAGCTCTTTCAGTATTAACGATGCCTTTCGGGTGGAAACCTGCGACTCCCAATTCGTTCAAAAATTCAAAGAACTCGTGAATGTTTTCAGTGCGCAAACTCTTGCATTTTCAGCGAACAAAACAACCTTATAAATATAAATATTTATAAATATTATACACTACTTCGCCGCTTTAGATGCTTCGGCTATAATTCCAAAACAACCAATAGCAGTATTTCCAAATAGAAACCTGCCATCCAGTTGTAACCTTAGCACGCATATATAAGCACAACAATGCAGCTACAGATGTACCTTTTAGCAAAGATGATCCCAATTTCCATCTTTTCCGGCAGTGAAATCTTTCATGTAGTAGCTTTGCTGACTTATTGAAGCTTCGGGACGTTTTGATGAGTGCATAAGGACAGAATCGTTAAAAATGCAAACTGGTTCGTAAAATTGGTATTTCGGTTTTATTTTTAATTAATGATTTTCTTCACTCGCTTACCAAATAATGCAAAAATAATGGCAGTGGTGGGATTCGAACCCACGCCTCAATGAGACTGGTGCCTAAAACCAGCGCCTTAGACCGCTCGGCCACACTACCTATCGATTAGCACATTTATTCTTAATTCTGTTACTCTTGATAGGAATTTAGATTCTATTAACTCAGGATTTATTTCTTTAATATAATCTTTCTTCTCTTTCTTCTTTTATCTTTATTTTTCTTTTCATTTTTTTAAATTTTATTTCGGTTGAGAGAAAAAAAGGAAACTGCAGACTGAATCTCTGTTTTCGTGAAGTCTTTTCAAATGCAACTGAAAAAAATACAGAATGTTAATGAGACAATAACACACACACACACACACACACACACACACACACACACACACACACACACACACACACACACACACACACACACACACACACACACACACAGAGAGAGAGAGAGAGAGAGAGAGAGAGAGATGGGGGGGGGGGCTCTTTCTGGAACTGTATGGCAAAACTACAAAACTCCTCTAAACTTCAGTGTTGGTGATTTGAATTACTGTGTTAGGATCTGATACGGAATTTCCCGAGCTAACAAAACTAACAGATTTCTTAACATAAAACCTACTGTCATAACAAAATTACCGATCTAAAATAAATCTAAACATTTGCAATTAGAAAAGAGAACAAATCCGGTTCATATAACTGAGAAAACAAAAAAACAATGAAAAAAAAACGCAGTAATAGTGAAAGGGGAATTTCCATTCACGACCCCGAACTAACGATCGAACTCCACTAACACTCAAATTAACGTCTTGTTCCCCAGTTAGCGTCTAGAAAGAGTTTATATTGTAAGATATGTCTTTAATTCATCCCATCTCTACTGCAGTCAATCGTGGTTTCCATTCCCTAGCTTCTGGTGAACTGCGGCCAACGTATCTGAACTTTTCGTTTCCTGCCAGACCCTGCTGGGTTGCCGCATTCGCAGTTTTCTTGACTCTTTTCCATTCATTTCCATCTATACTGAACGTCACAGAAGTCGCAGATCGGCTTAGATTGAAAGAACTCCAAGTCTTTATATAGTTCACCATTCCCATATTGCAAGAGGACGGCACCTCTAAATGAAGATAAATTGAACTAGACGTTCTCTTTTATTGGTAAGGAAACATTCATTTCTAAGAATATCTTTTTACTGACTTCGCGTAAAGGATGCTCAGCTATCTGATAACAAATGCCAGCAGATTATTCTTCAAAATAAGCGCACAACTTTCAAATAAATAAATAAGTAAAATTAGTTTAAGAATGGCAGCACAAAAATCCCATAACCTGCAGATAAATATTATTTAACTTACATATGACTGGATGATTTCCATGTGGTGGAATTGGTCCTTACGCGAAGATCATACGCGTTGCTTCACCTCAAATGAATATTTTAAACATGTGGCCGAGATCTAATATGGGGAATTTCGGGAGTGGAGTAGTGCACATTGGATTCCTTCACTTGAAATCATCCTTAATAAAGAGATTGCAGAGTACATCACAATAACGAAACACATTAAACACCGCATTCCAGCCCAGTTACAGTATTTCTATTATGAGCAAAACAAAAATGGACATTATCAAAACATATGTAATTATTTAAAAATTTTGTATAGTAAAAGGTCTCATTCTGGCATGCAATTTATTTTATGTTTTATATAAATGATTAACCTTATTACATGAATCAAATGTAATTTCTTTCACGAGCAAGAAGAGAAGTATATAGAACGTAATAGCTAGGTAGCGTGACCGAGCAGTCTAAGTTGTATTTTTGTGCATAATATTGGCCAACTATAAAGGTTGTAGCTTAGTTTTATGTATCAAAAATGTCAATGACAGTCTATACAGTGGAAGAGTGTGACGATACTGTACTGATCCGCTGGGTAATCTCAACTCTCTGCCAAAATGTAACCCTCTCTTTTATGTTAAAGCAACGCTGCATATGCAGAGTAGCAATCAAAAAGAGATAATAATGGCGGAATAAACCATGTACTGCAAAAACAAATTTTAAAGTAATTATATGTAAAAAATGTATGATATGTAAAGAATGATAAAGTAGTCTAGGAGAAAATAGACACTGAGCATGTTGTATATGAAAATAAAATATCAATGTAAAACCATTGTATATAGAAACATACATCGCATGTATGTAAATAGCAATTTATTTCCTTAGATAAGATAATAGCATTGTATCAAATCAATGTAACTTATGCTGTATAAAGAGAAATGACTGCTCAAAGAAATGAAAAGGACTTTAGGTGGAAATATCCTCTGAGCATGTTATAGTGTTGTACATAAATTAATTACAATGAAATATCAATGTAAAACGTTTCCTTTGAAAAGCACGCTATGTACGTATTGTATATATATCTGCAAATAGTTGTATATATATTTATTCTGAATGTATATAGATGCATTGGATTAATAAATATTGGTGGCCGAGCGGTATAAGTCTCATTGAGGCGGGGTTCGAATACTACCACTGCCATGGCATTTTTATATCTTCTCTTATTTCGTAAGAAAATACATTTTGATTGTTTTTCTTCATGTATGTATTAAAAAAAAAGTTGCACTTTTTTCGTATAATACTGAAAAAAATAAATAAATGTAGGATTTCATTAAATAGAGAATTTACTATAGTGACCTGTATGGATCAACAGTGACCGTCAAAAACGCATTCCACGCATTACAACCAACACGAAATGCATATACCCATTATTCTCCCCACCAATGCCTCACGGCTAGACAGAATTTACATAAGCTAATATATGGGATTAACCGTTAAGGAGCTTTGCCATTGACTTTTAGTGACCACTACATGGTGAAGGGCAAACTTTCCCATGAAGCTAACGACAGAAACACGTACACCAACAGAAACTACCCACTCTGGAAGTTAAACAACAGTATAATTAACACGGATACATTTACAACAGAAATAAAAAGAATATTAGACAATATAACAGAAATAGAAAATCCAGTGTATGCCTGGAACCAATTCAAAATACAAGTAAAAAAGACTGCTATACAAATAGGAAAACACAGGAAATACAAACAAACCAAAATAGCCTTTAACGCTCTTAAAGAAAATTAAAACAAATAGAAATAAAAGAGACTGAAGGGGCCTGGATACGTGCAAAAATCAGAACAATGTAACATGATGAAGGGAAGTCCAAAGCAGCTTGGCTCTTTGAAGAGTAGAGAAAACAAAACTACACCATTAATAAAATAAAACATGAGGAGACGGAGGTCGAGGGAGATGCAAACCTCCTCAGATTCTTCCACTCACAATACACAAGTACCTTCTCCCAAAAAGAAAGTGACAAAACAGAAACAGAAAACGTACTAAGAAGCTTACCGAGATTAACAAAGACAGAAGCTGAAAGTATAGATTTACCCATAACGAAAACTGAATGCAAAAATATTATAAAGTCCCTGCCACTACACAAATCTCCAGAACCCGACTGTCTCACTGCTGAATTTTATAAAGCTTAATACTCCTGTTTGAGACACTATTTATGAAAATGTTGGCCGAAACAAAATTCGGAAAGCATTACAGAATATTTCAACCTCGGTTACATAACACTCATACCCAAAAATAAAGACACCACAACGCAAACACACATGGAGAGGCATTACACTCCTCAACACAGACTAAAATCTTATCAAAAATCATATTACAACGAATTCAAAAACACATACACAAAATAATATCAGAATCCCAAACCTGTGGCTTAAAAAACAGAAAAATAGAAGATAATATTCTGAGAGTTAGATGTATATACGAACACTATCAGGCAACACAACAACCATGCCTGTTGGTAAGTCTGGACATAGAAAAGGCCTTCGATGCGGTTAGTCACCACTACCTGAACGAAGTCATTAAAGCTACAGGTTTGGAATTTCGGTAAAAATTTATTGCTCGGAAGGACAGGGAGACAATTTATCAATGATCCTTTTTGCTCTTGCCTTAGAGCCGGTGATACGAGCGATATCGGAAACATCCCGTCCTAGCGGGTACTCATATAGGAGAAGAAGGGAAAATAAAAGTACTAACCCATGCCGACGATGTTACGGTTATGCTAACCACAGCCGAGTCCTTCACGATTGAAATTTGGAATATATTTAAATGTTTTGAAAAGGCATCTGCACTAAAACTAAACTTTCATAGATGTCACTCGATGTTCGTCGGCAGGTGGGAAAATAAGCCAACCATGCCGAACGAAATTAAAATCAATGAACACCTTCCTCTTTTAGGAATCATCATAGGGGACCCAACCCAACATAACAAACAATCGGAAGTAGCCAGTAACAAACTTACTAAAAAAATTTCACAAATGAGACCCACACAACTATCAATTAAAAGCAAAGCAAAAATATGTCACTAGTTTTACTATCAAAAATATGTTACCTTGTAACCAACATTAATTACAATGGCAAACGAAATGGACAAAATTCACAGAGAATGTGCAAAATTTTGGGGTTTCGAAATACGAAGGTCTACAATATTTCACGATATAGAAGCTGGAGGAGGACTTGGTTTAATAAACGTACATATAAAAACTCTAAGTGCAAGAGTAAAAATCATAGAGAGAGCTTACTCGGAACACAAAGCACGGAGTGCATGTATCATGCACTACATGCAAAGAATAATTCCCCACCAATAATTTTTTCCCTTCCACAATCGAATGGCAAAATATCAAAAATGTTCCATGAAACTGCGTAGGGTGCAACTTCATTAATAACCGTATAGCAATAAAAGATTTCCTCAACATGAAACCAAAAATAGCACATATCACTCTCACGCGAGGGGTCATACCACCACCACAACACAGAGAAATTGGAAGAGGTAAATTAAAATTATCCAATGTACTCAAAAAGGCATTCAGACTACTACCTATAAACCCGAAATTAAAAACATTTTACTACAAAGTTCACCACGCTTGCCTACCTACCAAAATATGTGGCACATACAAAGGTATTCTACTTCAAGGCCCAGCCAAATGCTACCTCTGCCCTGAACCAGAAACACTATACCACCTAATGTTATACTGCCCCCATACCTCTCCAATATGGAGCACTGTTCAGATATTCATAAAACACAAAGAACCGGTCACAGAACACACATCATTCTGGTTAAATGAAGGAAACATAACAAACACCGTAGCAGTTATAATTATAACAACAATGTGTTCCATCTGGACATGGAGATGTGACAGAATTTATGGAAGAGAAACAGGTCCATATATACTCAAAAATCTTAATAAACTAAATGAAATCATAAGAGAAAAAGATAACAAAACACCAATGGCGGAAGATAGGCGTAATCTTCTCTGAAGAATATGAAGAAAACATACAGATCATGGAAATAAAAGACCGACCGTAAAAAAAAAAAAAAAAAAAAAAAAAAAAAACATGCGAACAAGCTCATACAACTGACTCTGAAATGCAAAGAAATCACGGAATAGAAAACTAAAAACTAAACATATAATGTACATATGTATATATAAGTGTACAAGTATTGTGTAGTTATGTGTATCTATTTGTATAAAAGGAAGTAAACATTGTATATATATATATCCACAGCAACTTATCCTTATGAAAATGAAATGTCAATGAAAAATGCTAACTGAAATAAGCATGCTATGTACGTATTATATATATATATATATATATATATATGTAAATAGTTCGTCCGGATGTACTTCGATGATTTTGAGAAAATAAAATATAAGCGGTCTAAGTGGCTGGTTTTAGAAACCAGTCTCATTGAGGCGTGGGTTCGAATCCCACCACTGCCATGACATTTTTATATTTTCGCTTGTTTGGTAAGAAAATACATTTTGATTCAGTTTTTCTTCAACTGTGTGTTAAAAAAGTTGCAATGTTTTCGTATAATACTGAAAAAAATAAATATAGGATTTCGTTAAATAGAGAATTTACTGTAATGACCTATATGAATCAACACCGGTCGGTTTCGAATTTATGATAGCATAAAAAACAAAAATAATTTATAAAACGTACGTTTTCGGAGACATCTAATCAGCGTAGTTCGTGATCATGCTCTCTGAGTGAAAAAAACCTAGGTGCGAATGCTATCTTGAAGGCGAAGAATCTTTATAATGACATTTCAGATGGAGAGGTCAGCCGAATACTCTTCATCCTTCAATGGTAAAGTCTCCCGAAGAATCACGCTTAATGTAACCGAAACCATACATTGGTCTCTTGGATTTAGCTGCACTTTACAAGTGGGTGGATTCGGTATTGAAAACATTATTTGACTGAGAATATTATGAACGCAAGAACTCCAAATCCTCGTAAACATGCTTTGTTGTAATTTTTTTTTTTTTTTGCTTTACTGTTATCTGATATTCTAAGTAGCTCTTAAGAGCATGTTATTGATTTCACAAGAAAGTCAATGCTCTAGGGATGGGAGCAACGGCACTTGACTTACTGAAACTTTCACAAATCCTTTAAGATGTACTATCGGACTACGAATCCTCACAAATTCCCAACATCTGTTTACGTTTGCCAGTAGCATGAAAGAAAGCCATTTTTGTTATTAGTTTCAAATGTCCTTGAACATAACACAGCACGTTCTTTTTCATAACGATGAAGGCAACAGATAAATTTAAATATTTAAATTAAATTTAAAAATTTAATAATAATAACGATATTATTATTAAACAGAGTACCGACTTATATGTTGCACCGTTGTTTGTCTGTTCATGTTTATTATAGCAGAACAACATAAACGATTTGTGAGAACGTTTGTCTTTCGGATTACTGCCTGCTTCTCCTAGTGAAATGGAATTTTTTTTTTTTTTAAATTTTAGCCAATATCTAGTCAATTTTTTTTTTAATTTTAGACAAGATCTAGTCAAGATCAAGTGCAATTTCGGAAATGTATAGAATGTACTATATTACTTAACTTAAAACTCACTCTAATAAAAAAATAAAAAAACGTGTGCTGAAATAAAAAGAACTAATAAAAATAAGTCCATAGCAAAGTGCTCAAATACTAGTTTAACAATACTATTCATATTAAAAAAAAAAAACTTCCCATCATAACGAATGAAATTATTTAAATTTTAGTAAAAATTGAAAGCGTAAAAGATCTGAATTTAGTATGGAATTTATTTTTATTCTGTTTGAAATATTTCAGATATAACTTGTACTGAATATAACTTCGACTAAAACATTCTTCTTCTTCTCCTTCTTCTTCAATCTTTTGGTTCTGTCCACTGCTGGACGAAGGTCTCCCCCATGATTTTCCAGATCACTCGGTTTTCTGCCTCTCCCATCCATCTCACTCCTGCAATTTGTTCCAGTTCATCTCTCCACCTTCTTCTCGGTCTTCCTCTTTGTCTTGCTCCATCCATTGGTCTCCACTCTGTTGTTTTTCTAGTCCATCTCCCGTCATCACTGCATCTGGCAATATGGCCAGTCCATCTCCACTTAGCCTGTTCAATGTATTTTACAATATCTATGACACCTGTTTGAGATCTTATCCAATGTATTTGTCTTCCTATCTCTTAATGTTAGTTTTAGCATACTTCTCTCCGTGCGATGTTGTGTTGTTCTCAGCTTTTTGTTTAGGGCTTCTGTTAAAGTCCATGTTTCTCCTCCATATGTTAGGACAGGAAGTATGCACTGGTCGAAATCTTTCCTTTTTAGACTCATAGGGATGTCACTTCTGAATATGTCTCTCATTTTCCCATAAGCCATCTATCCAAGGTGAATTCTTTGTTCAATCTCTTTTCTTTGGCACTCCTCAAAGGATAACAATTGACCCAAATATACATCTGAAATAACTTTTTCTATTTCATGGTTTTCAACTTTGACAGTTCTATGGTTAATATATTTATTCATCATTATTTTTGTTTTTTGTCTATTTATTTTTAATCCAGTTATTCTGGAGGCTTCATTTAGCTGATTTAGCCTTTCTTCCAGATCTTTCTTCCAGATTATCTGCTATTAGGACAATATCATCTGCAAATTTCAGATGATGCAGCCTTTCTCCATTTATGTTTATTCCTTTTGTTTCTCAGTCAAGGCTTCTAAAGACTTCCTCTAGTGCAGCTGTAAATAATTTGGGAGATATGGTGTTGCCTTGCCAGATGTCTTTTTTGTATTGGAAACTTTTCACTGTTTTTATATAATTTAATTACAGAAGTTGCATTATTGTAAATATGTTTTAGTATTTCAATATATGGTTTCTCAGTTCCCTGAGTTTCAAGTGCTTTTAGTGTTGCAGATGTTTTGACTGAATCAAATGCTTTTTCGTAGTCTATATCTCGTAGGGTTTATTGTATTCATTTGATTTTTCAATGCGCTCTCTTAATGTGTGAATATGGTCCAAAGTATTGTAATTCTTTCTAAATCCAGCTTGTTCACAGGATTGCATTGTCTCTAGTTTAGATTTTATTCTATTATTTATAATTTTTGTGAAAACTTTATATATGGTGGGGAGTAGGCTTATAGGTCTGTAGTTTTTAATTGCTTCCTTATTGCCTTTATTAAAAATTAATAGGAGAAGTGAATTGTTCCAATTTTTTGGAATTTTTCTCTGTTTTAGGCATTTGTTAAAGAGTTAGTCAGCTGTTTGATAACAGGGCTTCCTCCCAGTTTTAAGAAGTCTACCATAATTCCATCTTCTCCTGGGGCCTTTCCATTCTTCATTTCCCACAGTGCCATTTCCACTTCACCTTGTAAGATCTCAGGGGCATCATGTTCTTCCTCACTCGAATTATCCATTAAAACATTAACAAAACAAAAAAGGAAATCGAGGATGAATTCGTGTAAAAACCAAGAGTTTAACAGCACGGATCGAGTTGTTTTATAAAAATAATGATGAAATCAATAAATAAATTTCATAGTATTAATAATAAAATCAAGGAGATTGCCATAACGGAAATATCGTTGCAACAGTAATTATATAAACATAACATCTCTCATTTTTATGTCATGCAACCCACTTTCCTTACTCTCCTATTCAAGAATGTGATTGCATTCAGCCCAGATTTTTAAGGATTCTGTTCATTGTTCTCATCAAAATTTTCCAAATTTTCTAATCCGTCTACAAATCTTAGCTATATGAAAGGTATTAGAGGCTGAAGATATGGCAAATAATTATAAAAATGTGATCATAACAGCCTGTATTAGGTACACATCTAGAGCTGCATACTGTTCTCATATTTGAGTGCTAAGGTTATAGTTCGACTGCAGATTTCTGTTTGCAAATTCTACTACAGTTGTTTTTGGCGATGGCTTACAATTACAGCTGAGACAACTGAAGTTATGATCCCAGTGTTGAATGGTTATAAACTGTGTTCTTTTTCCGACTGGTTTATCTCTTTTGTAGGTTGAAGCATCAGAGTTTCTCAGCAGAAAATATCTACCACTACGTGTGACTCATCTTAAGATCTTCTCGCAGCAAAATTTGAATTCTTCTCTTTCCATCCAAGATCGTGATCGATTCCGAATGAGCTACGAAGATTCACAAATCCTATAAACACTTTTCTATGCATTCTGTTAGCCAAATGCAATCTTCAACCTACAGTCATCGAACTCTTTTTATAATTACTATGCTAGAAGATTACAGTAGAAATAACATATTTATATTTAAAGTATTTTTGTAGAGTATTTCAAGGTTGGAAAGAAAATGATTTGGTAGATGCTGAAAGCACTGATTTGTGATAGGCTTGAAGCCTCTTTGGTGTGTGTGAGAAAGAGAGAGAGAGAGAGAGAGAGAGATAAAGGAGTAACCTTCGTCGATTATGCTAAGCTAATATCTTAAAAAATAAAAATCAGCTAACGCCTATTCGTTCTCGTAGTAGTAATTAAAAATGGTTTATCACACACGCACGCACGCACGCACGCACGCACGCACGCACACACACACACACACACACACACACACACACACACACACATACGAAAATTAATTCATCCCATTTACTAGAGTAGTGCCCCCTTTCCATTCTTTTTGTCAATGATTTTTCTTCCGGTCTTGCAGTAAGCCTGTATCTACTCTTTTTCCTGTCACCCATTCATTCTATGAACTAAATTGAATTTGTAATCCAGTACATTTTAATCATTAAGGAACATTTTGCTTAATGGTTCACTCTTCTACAAAAGACATGATGACGGCGCTCTCTCAGAATGATGATATCATTTCCAATATATTTTGTTATAATAGTAAGAAATGCGCAGAGAACTAACGATTCAATGGAGAACATTTTCTTGTGTTATTTGTTGGTATCCAAAGAGTTTCTTCTTAAGAACTTTGGATATATACGCTTTTTCAGCTTACTGATGGCAAAGATGAGCAAATGATTCTTTTCAGACTGAGTCACAGATATCTGTTTCCATGAAACACTTCCCACGAGCATAAAAAAAAAAAAGCAGGAAGGGGAAAAAAAGAACAAACTATGTAGAAAAGTATGACAAAAACTGCTAACTCTTTAGCACAGTTATCACAATGTTGTGTGACTTGAATTCTCGAAGATTTCTAATATTGAAATGTTCACGTTAAAATGCTTTTCGGCTCAAACGTACAAGTTGAGAATCTCAGCAAGATTGGTTTGAGCAATTTCAGTAATGTATCTTGTAATCTAATATTACATGGCATAAAACTCACTATCTTATGAACTACAACCAGCACTTCCGAACTTCTTTCTTGCCAGACTAAATTGCACACCGTTTTCTTAACTTTTTCCATTATATAGACATTTTTCATTGTATGGACGTCCCACAAACCTGAAATCGTAGACGATAAGAACTCTTGTCTCCCTCGCTTAATGGTTCACCACCTCCCTCTGATTAATAATGAAGATATCCTCTCCTAGAGGATATCTTCATTCAGAGTCTTTCATTTGGCAAGCGGATATCTTTCATTCTTCATCTTGCTAAATCTTTGATGTAAAATTTGCTCACGTGTCAACCGAAATTTCGGGGAACATATTATTATTTGGTGTCGTTTAAGTATTGGGAGAACATTTTCAAATAATAAAAAATCACAGTAGAGCTGTAAAATCAAAGAATATTGTAAGGGTAATTATTTTAAGTCATATTAGATTGAATAAATATAAAAATTAGTGACGGAATTTTTACTTAAAAGTCCTTCTTCCCTGTTGTTGGCATGACTATTTTTTATTTGCCTTTAAACGTAATTCTAGCTGCCATATACGGCCACGCAATTTAAAGGCGCAATTTTTAACATTAGCAAAAGAGTCAACAATAATTCTAAATTTTTTGTTTTTGTTTTTTATAAAGATCAATCAGACATAAATGAACAATCTCATAATCGTTTTACTTAACTAAAGCACAATAAAAAATAATGAAATGAGAGATATATTCTTTTATTAATTCTTAATCCCTTACGAGTAATACCTAAAAATTACAGATAAAATAAAATAAAACCTTATTTTACCTAAATAATATAGTAAACAGAAGTTAATCTTTATCATTTTTAGCAGAAAACATCAGATCAGAAGTAGAGAAATAAAAATAGTGAAGGTTTTATTTATATTTATTTAGCAACGACGCATCGAACTACTGTATATTCAATAACGTACGTCCTCGTGTGTTGTACGTGTATTTTCAAGAATTATCTTCTTACAATTTCTAAATTTTTATGCAGAATTGTGGACAGATAAATATTTTAAAAAAGATAACTCGCAAAAATTCAATGAAAACAGAATGGAAATAACTAATGAAGAATTACAAATCAGTTTGAAAGAAAAAGCTATCGTATACGAGAGAGATAAACTAAGGAGTCTGATAGGGATGTCACCTTTCAGCAACTCTTTTTAATATTTATCTAAATGAAATAATAATAAAATGGAATAAAAGTTTACATCAAGGAATTAAGCTTTCTCCTACAGTGAACTTAAACACTCTCCTTTTTTTTCCGATGATCAAATAAAAATTACAAATTCTGTAGATAACTTACAGAAAGCTATTTTAGATCTAAATGAGATATCCAAAGATTATGGTATGATAACATCAACAGAAAAATAAATAACGATAGCATTTAAAGGACAAGATCCAGTAAGAACTAAAATAGTAATAGATAACAAGATTTTAGAACACGTGAATTCATTTAACTACCTAGGATGTATGATCTCATATGAAAATGAAAAAAATATATAAGTAAATATTACAAAATATTTAAAAAATAACAGGTGTAATTAACTCTATATTTAAACCAAACCTAGTTCAAAAACAAACCAGACTAAAAATATACAATACATTAGCTCTACCAGTCTTAATGTATGGAAGCGAAATCTGGACAATAAAACAAAAAGACAAACAAAGATTAACAACAGCAGAAATGAAGCTTATGAGAAAAACTGCAAAGTATACCCTATTTGATCACAAAATATATGAATAAATTATGAAAGAATTAAACCATGAATCAGTAATGGAAAAATTAAAAAATATAAACAGAAATGGATGGAACACGTTCAAAGAATGAAAACCAGAAAGATTATCAAAACAAGTCTTAAATTACAAAGTATTAGGAAAAAGAAAACCAGGACGTCCTCTTAAACGATTACTTCTAAGGCCGGAACAGGAAACTCTAAACCTTAATCCTTGATAGGCATGATGATGATGATGATGATATCTTCTTTTCAGACTGTCCCTCAAAAATATTTCAACTCGCAAATAATAAATATGAGCAAATTATTCTTCTTAAAAAACGGGTATTGACCCTTCTAGAGCCTGACACCAAGAGCATAATTGCTTCCCCCTTGTAAAAAACTGTAAAAAGTTTCAATCTGATTCATAATTTATTTGACTTTCTATATATCAGATTAAACGTATTACTTGCTCTTTATATAACTTCCCATCACCAATAACAACAATGCAAAGAGTTCTTTGATATAACAAATTATGAATGCAAAAAATGAATTGAATAATAACAATAATAAAATGTATAGGCTAATACTACGGAAATTCTATCAACAGTATTAGGATATGTGGATGAATGTCGTGGTAGATAGTGTGGCCGAGCGGTCTAAGCCGCTGGTTTTAGGCATCAGTCTCAATGAGGCGTGAGTTCGAAACCCACCACTGCCATTAAACTTCTAGGTGATCGCTTCTTTGCTAAGAAAGGTAACAAACTGTATTCTCTTTACGTTTTTCTTCATCTATTTATAAAGAAATGTCGCATAGTTTTCTAGAGAGAGAGATTTCGTTAATAAAGTTTACTGTAATGAGAACGTACACTTCTCTGAGAAACCCATCCAGCATAGTTAACGCTCATATTCTTTGAGTATAAAGACGTGGGTTCGAATCCATCTTGAAGACGACGATTCTTCATAAAGGCAATTCAAAAGTGAAATGAGCAGGGTACCAAATTGGAAGTGCATACTCTTTTCGAAGCTTGAGTTTTTCACCCCTCAAAGAGGCCGCAAGAAAGACGCATCATGTGACCGAAATCACATACTTGCCTGGTGGATTCTAATGTTCAGCCCTAATTCAACACAGCTCAACTCATCTCGTGCTACTGAACTTTAAAAGTGGGTGGATTCGCATCAAAATCAATTTTTTATTTCCAGTATTATAAACGCAAGAAATCCAAATCGTTGTAAACATATTTTGTTCTAAATCACTTTAGCCTTGATGGTTGTTTGATCTTCTTAATAGCTCTTAAGATTACACAAGATTGCACAAGAAACTCGATACTCTAGAGACATGAATAGAAACGACACTTGTTTTCCTAAAGTTTCGCAAATCCTTTTAAGATGAAACGACCGATCCACGAAAGCTCACAAATCCTGTCAATACCTATTCACGTTCGCTAATAGCATTAAACAAGAACATTCCTTTTGTTGTTAGTTTCAGCGAACACAGTAGAGCGAGTTCTTTGATGTAATTAAAGCAATAGATACATTTAATAACATTATTAAGCAGAGTATATAAATGATAACAAAATAATCAAGAACGCAAAAAGCGAGGTAGTGTGGCCGAGTGATAGGATTTATGAAATAGTAATCAAAATGTTAATATGAGTGCTTAAGATAAAATGACAACAATAATTCAGATAGAATGATAGAATGTATGAGACACTAAATTTTTTAAAAAATCAAATGCTCAGATGAAGCATAAGGACTATAGGAAACAGAAAACACTGAGCAAATTATCATGCAAAAAAAAAGACTGTATAAACACAGATAATATACACAATGTGAAGCCATAAAGAAATGTCAAAGAAATATACCAATTAGAATGAGCATACTATGTACAAAATGTATATAATTGTAAATAGATGTATATATATTTATTCCTATTCAGATTGTACATAGATGCTTTGTTGTTAATGAAGTATACGTGGCCGAGTGATCAAATTCGCTGGTTTTAGGTACCAGTCTCCTTGAGGCGTGGGTTCGAATCCCCTCACTGCTATTATATTTTTTGATGTATTCTATACGTGTTAAGAGGGTGGAGAAAATATCTTTTATTTGTGTTTTCTTTATTCCCATGCAAGGATATCTCGCATACTAAGCATAAATGATTTATACGAGCATTTACTTCTCTGATTACCGATTGCTACCCGGAGATGGATTCCGGTTTTTAAAACAACGCATATTTCAAAAGGCTGTAAGCATACAGTGTCCACACTGCTGAAGACATATTTGTTATAAACTGTTTTACATTTTACTGTTATTCAATCATTTTAATTATTCTGTCAAATCATGCTATTGATCGTATAAGAACGTCACTACTATCGAAAAATAAATAAGAATCGGAATTGGTTCGCTGAAAGTCTTGCTGATCGGTTAAAATGAATAATAACAAACTTCGAGGGTAAAGTCGTGCATTGTGAATTTCCGTGCACAACAACGATTCCCCCCCCCAAAGCGGGGATAAAATTTCATAATCCATGATACGAAGCATTAACTCCTTTCATCCTTAAGAAGGATCCATAAGATAGATTTTAAATGCAGCCTCATCTATTCCAGTCTGTCGAAGTCCTTCTCACCCCCATTTCTTGTGTCTTGTCAAACATGACTAAGACATATGAATTTGTTTTCTTGGTACTTTCTGGCACACCACACTCATCCTTTTCTTGACTGCTTCTCATTCATTCTATGGACATCAGCTTAATGGCAAATTGGCAAAGATTGAAACTCTCAGTAAGACCTTTACTTAATGGTTCACCAACTTACTGTACATCTCACAAAAGAGAGATAGAGGGGGGTGGGGACAACAATCTGAATGAAGATTTTTTTTTTTTGTTTTTATAGACGTTTCTTTTCGATTTGATATTTGTCATCAGGGAGCTGAAAGGAAAGTCCTCTTAAGGACTTTCCTTTCAGCTCCCTGATGACAAATACCACCGAATTATTCTTCTGGTTAAGAACACAATTTAAAAAAAGAAAATAAAGTTAAACAATTTTAGCAAAGCAGGGTAAAACTCACGAAACTCGGCAACCAGTGTTGTCTTCCATAAATATTACTGGACGATATCTACAAGGAGTTTCCCATTCTCCATCCTTACACAAGACCACAAGTCCTTCTGTCCAGCTCAAATGGATATTTTCAACATTAGGATAGAGCCTGGTCTGAGCAATTTCAGATGTATACAGTTCTATGCTAGATTACTTCCCTTGCACTGTCACAAATAAAATAGCTTGAAAAATTAAAAATAACTTACTGCTAACCTTAGCACGGCACCGGTCTTTTTCGGCCATCACAAGAACGAAAAGCATGTAAACACCGCATACTATCGCAACTATGGTATTCATATTAAGGAGAAAACAAAACACACAAAAAAGTGGTAAACTTATTGAATTACGTAAAACTCTCAATTTAGTGTGTAATTCATTTTGTATAGTATAGAATTATTTTAATTATAACTTGAACCGAATTTGACTTCCGACCAACTATGTTGCCAAAGGAAAATGGAGATCGATGATGATATTAATAATAATTAGTAGCCAACGCTAATATAACAGCCATTTCTCTCAGCAGTAACACGATCGCTTGTAAGGAAATCAGTCGTGGGTAGTGTGGCCGAGCGGTCTAAGGCGCTGGTTTTAGGCACCAGTCTCATTGAGGCGTGGGTTCGAATCCCACCACTGCCATTGTTTTTGCATTATCAGTTATTTGTGAATCGAGAAAAGGAATCACGTTGTGTGTTTCATTACCAGGCATGCTGTAACTTTTTTTTCTCATGATGCTTTCACCCATAAAGAATGCTTTGCATATTAAACAAAAAATATGTTAGATGCTGATCTCTCGGAGCCTCCAAGGGTAGTTGGTAATGATGATTCCCAGTTAGTGGAAAATTCTTGTTTCTGCCATCTTGAAGACAATTCTTTATAAGTGCATTTTTAGGTGAATGGGAGATAGTTGGAGGAATAGGGACGGCTTTTGCTTCCTAAAACTCATTTTCTTATTTCAAAACAGAAACTCCGTCCAGAAGAAACACTCTTAATCTAACAGAGTTAATAAACTAGCCTTATAACCTTACTTGCTCGAGCCGTTATTGAAAATAACATAACACAAATTCTCGGTTTCCCGAACTAACAAGGATTCTAGTTTTGAAGACAACATTAGGCTCAGAATGCTATGAACAAACAGTATCGAAACCACTGGAGACATATTTGTTGTTCATGTGTAAAACATGATCTTCACCAAGATTGTTTTAGTGACAGAGAAACGATGAAGAGAATTAACAGCTCAATGCAGAACATCCTCAAAAATGTAAAAAAAAAAAAAATTCCGCTTGACATTCCGTATATGATATTTCGGTCCGCTGATTGCAAAGATGAGCCAATGATTCTTTTCTGGTTGAGCGGAAAAGGAAACTGCAGATGGATATTTGTTTCGGTGGAACGCTTCCCAAGCGCAACAGAAAAGCACACAATTAAAAAATAAAGAAAATACTATTTTTGGAACAGTAGGACAAGAATCAATCAAAAATCAACAGGGGAACATACTTATAGATAAGGAAGAAATTTTGGAAAGATGGAAGGAGTACTTAGAGGATCTATATAGTGGAAAAGATCTAGACGCCAAGGTTATCGAAGATTAAACAAGAATTGATGTGGAAGAAATTGGTCCAACTATATTAAAAGATAAATTTGAATGGGCACTAAATGAATTGTAGGCTAACAAGGCACCGGACGCTGATAACATCCCCTCAGAATTAATAATATATTCAGGAAACATAACTAAGTCATACCTTTTCAAGATCATAAAGGATATTTATGAAACTGGGATCATCCCCAAAGATTTTACACAATGCTCTATCATACCAATTCCTAAAGTAAATAATGCAAACAAATGTGAAAATCATCGAACAATAAGCTTAATATCACATGCTTCTAAAATACTACTAAAATTATACAAAAAAGACTAACAAAGAAGACTGAAGATTATATTGGCGATGACCAGTTTGAATTCAAAACAGCAGGGGACGAGAGAAGCAATTCTTGCTCTAAGAACAGTTATTGAAAGAAGATTTGAGAATAATCAAAATAATCTGATAGTCTTTCTTGACTTAGTGAAAGTTTCGATAGTATCGAATGGAACCAAATGCTTCACCTCCTAAAAACAATAAAGGTAGATTTAAGAGATAGAAGGCTCATATTTAATCTTTACAAGCACCAAGAAGCCCTAATAGAAACCGCCATCAATAAAATAAAAACCACAATAGCAAGAATACGTAGAGGTGTAAGACAGGGTTGCCCTCTTTCATCCGTACTGTTTAATCTCTACGTTGAAGATGCAATAAATAAATTGAAAGAACTAATAGAAACAGGAATTAAGATAAATGGAATGGATATTAACTGGATACGGTTTGCGGATAATATAGCAGTTATAGCTAATAACGAAGACAAACTGAAATTCTCCCACCCCTTGACAAAGATAGAAGAAATTTTCACACAGTACAGCCTAAAAATTAATTATAAGAAAACAAAACTACTAAAATAATGATGGAATCACGGAATATGGAAGAAACCAATCAGATATTAAACCACGAATAATCTTGGCCAAAGAGGCATTCTACAACAGAAGAAACATTTTTTATCAGCAAATGACTTATCACTCAGCTCAAAAAAATTTAGAGAAAGCTTACACATGGAGCATTGCATTATATGATTGTGAGGCCTGGACGCTAACACAACAAGACATCAAAAGGTTTGGAGGCATTTGAACTTTGGTGTTGGAGAAAGATGATGAAAATTAGTCGGACAGAAAGAAAAAGTAATGAAGAAGTTCTAAATATAGTTCATGAAGGGCGGTTACTAATGAATCACGTCAATAAGAGAAGAAAAAACTGAATTAGACACCATCTGAGAAGGCATGGAGGACTTATTACGGAAATAATGGAGGGGACCGTAGAAGGAAGGAGGCTGCGAGGCAGACCAAGAATAACATAATGATGCTAACCGGCACTAAGAGCCATGCAGAGATAAAAAGGAGGTCACAAGATATGATGTGCTGCTATAACTAACCAATCTTCCGATTGATGCATCGAAGAAGAAGAGAGGACAAGAAACACAAATCCTTCACCTTTGTCACTATAGTGTTCTATGACCAGAATTTAAAACTCCTGGAAGATTTCTTATGCTGATGCCAACAAGCAGCAAACTACGATGAACTAATTCAAAAATGAACTAATTCATTTAAGTGTGAGGATGATTTTGAGAACAACTTTTCTGCTGAAGATTGCAGGAAAGAGTAGATATAGGGGATATTTGTGTCCCGATGAAGTTGAACATCTCTGATATACCATGGCGCATTTAGAATCATTTAGAATCAAGAGGATGGAACTGATATAGAACATTTCGACGTCTGTTTAAGGAATTTCAGTAATCTTTAGTGTAATCTAGCATCACATGCAAGCAATGTGTGTAAACGCATAACATTACCGTCTATAAGGGTGAATCATAATGCTTTTATAATCCCTACTATCTGATAAAGTTGCTGCGTAGGGGAAAGTTTATGAGCTAAGTGCTCTGCCCGAGTGGGTGCGAGTTATAGATCCTTGTTAGGAACTAGGATGGCCTTTGGTCTCCTATATTTGAAGAAATCCGATTCCTCGTAGTTTGCTGCTTGTTGAACTAATTCATTTGGGGGTGAGGACGATTTTGAGAAGAACTTTACTGTTAAAGATGGCAGGAAACAGTAGATATAAGGGATATTTGTGTCCCGATGAAGTTGAACATCTCTGATATACCATGGCACATTTAGAATCATTTAGAATCAAGTGGATGGACCTGATATAGAAAATATAGAACAATTCACATATTTGAGAAGTAAACTGACATATGACTTGGACTGTAAAAAAGAAATAAAGATCAGGATTGCAAAGGGAAAAACAAATCTGAAGGTCATGGACCACATCTGGAAAAGTAAAGTGATCAGCCTGCAAACAAAACTAAGATTACTGGAAACATGCATCTTCAGCGGTGTACTGTATGGATCTTAAACGTGAGTAATAAATAAGGAATCAAGAAAAAGAATTTTGGCATTTGAAAGAACTTGTTATAGGAAGATTCTAAGAATAGGATGGGTACAAAAAATCACCAATGAAGAGCTCTATCAGAAGATACAACCAAAACAGAATCTAATGCAGAAGATTATAAAACAGAAGCTGCAATTATTTGAACACATCTTTAGAATGAGTGAAGACCGGAAGATAAAGGCATTTATGTTTGGTATTTTGGATGGTTTAAACAGAAGAGGTAGACCATACAGAGAATGGATAGACGATATAAAAGACTGGTGTGGAATCGGTGTACAAAAACTGTGACACTGTGCACTGGACAAAGAAAGGCGGAAAGAGATAGTGAAACAAGCATCGGACATCAACGGGTAGTGAGCCCATGGTTCGTGATGATCATGATGATTTAGAATCATGTGTAAGCATTTGTTTTGCACTCTCTGTAATTTAAGGATATTTGTGCTTGACGTGTGGCTCCAGGAGGAGGACGAATAAGTAATAATGGGAAGAATCATCAAATGGTAGAGAAGCAATTTGATTTTAGCATCTAGTTTACTATTCCTATTGATAAGAGGGTAGAACTGTGCGATGACTTTTGATGCCTTTGCACATGAGGCTTTTGTATGTGGGCTGAAGGTTAGTTTTCTGTCCAGCATTACACCGAGATATTTGGCTTCTGATTTCCAGGGAAGAATTTTTATATTAAATAGGAAGATGTCTTCTTCAGGAGATATTGAATTTTTAGTGAAAAGTATGGCAGTGCTCTTTTGAAGATTTACTTGCCATCTCCAATTGGAGAACCAGTGCTCTAATTTCAGCAGGTTTTCTTGAAGTTTCTTGGTGACAAGATGCGGTTTAAGAGATCTGGCTAGTATTGCTATGTCGTCAGCGTAGAGGGCTATGATAGATGACACTGGATTGTTCGGGATGTCCGCCATGTAAATCGAGAAAAGTATTAGTGGCAGGAGGGACCCTTGAGCCACTCCTGCCAAGATCAATCGCTGGATAGATAATGCGCCATTTAATTTGATTTTCATTCGTCTGCCACAAAGAAATGACTTTATTAGGTGGACCAGATCCAGTGGAATGCCGGCTAAAATCAGCTTGTATTGTGTGTGTGTAAACATGAATAAGAATAACTTTTCTGGCGAGTTGGGTGAAGCAAAAATGTTTTTCATATTCCCCTTTGTCTGTAAAAGAAGAACTTTGAATGGAGTATTTATGAGCTATAAGCTCGCCCAGTGAGTAGACTGAAATTAGCTGTGTTCAACTGGACGCAAGATTGACTTTGGCCTGTTATATTTGTAACTTTCCACTTCATTATATTCCGAAGCTTCCTTGATCAACGAGTTTGGATGGTTGCTTGTCTTGGTAAAGAACTTCTCAGCTAGATCTAGGAGAAGGGAGGAGATGTAAGGAATGTTGACTTCTCTATGGATCTGGGAGTTTCTAATAAATCAAGGGGCATCTAGAATCATCCTCAGGCACTTGTTCTGTAATCTCTGTAGTTTTTGAATATTTGTATTCGCGGTGTGGCTTTATGCCGGGGATGCGTAAGTGATGATCGGTCTTATAAATCTTGTAAATTATTAACTTTGTATGTGTATCCAGTTTGCTTTTTCTGTTGATCACAGGGCAGAGTTGGGCAAATTACTTTGGATGTCTTCGAGGTTATGTGTCTTATATGATTACTGAATTGGAGTTTTTTTTTTTTTTATTAAGTATCACTCCAAGATATTTGACTTCAGTTTGCCAAAAAGATGAAGAGGAAACCCAAAAGATGAATGTCCTCCATACTACGGATTTTCTTTCTGGAAAAACAGTATGGCTGAGCTCTTCTGTGGGTTAACTTGGATCCTCCAGTCCTCCAGCCGTCTCTCTAATAATATATGTATACTGCCTTTGAAGTCTTCTAGTTGCCAGTTTTGGGCTCAGAGATCTTGCCATTAATGCAGTATCATCTGTTTCGTTGATTTTGATTTGCATATATCTGTCTTTCAGTATGAGTGGATTGTTTTTGTTAACTTGATTGGCAAGTTAAATTTTATGAGTTTATAAAGAAGGTCTTGATGCCATATTTTGTCAAACGCCTTCTCAGCATCGATGAAGGTGGCAGCTGTATGGAGTTTCCAATTGTAGCATTTTTTGATAATCTCCACTAGCCGGTGTACTTGTTGAACTGTGCTATGGGCCTTGCGGAAGCCAAACTGCTCGTTGGGTAAAATTCCTAACTTATCTGTTTCTGCTTGAAGCCTTGTGAGGGATCACTTTCTCGGTCACCTTTTCGAGGTTGGACAACAGGCTGATGTGTGTGTAAACAACAAACACTTGCCTCATTTAATAATCACATTCAAATTATTCAAAAGGGTGTATTATTAAAATAATAATGACTGAAATGTTTCCATAAATAAAAATAAAATTTGATGAATTAAATGAATGTGTAATTTATTTTGACCTTATAGCAATATAAAATATAATAGTTATAAACAGAAATAAATGCAGTTTTAGATTTTTGTTTAATCTTTTCAAAATGATTTGTGCCGCCATCTTTTGCAGTTTGCAAATACAGTCACTGAACAGCCAAGATAGATCAATATTCTAGTTTTTTTTTTTTTGATGAGAGTACGGGATTTAAATGTAAAAAAAAGAAAAAAGCTTTCCTAATGTATGTAATTGATATGTACACAAAAGATAGTCACAAATCTGCGATATCATTTTATACTACAGCATGAAAATTCCCAATCCATAATATTATCAGAGGAAAAATGAAAAGCAGTGATATTCTTAAGGAAAAAGCAAGCAATTTGTTGTAGTCAGTGATAAGGCTGACTATAGTAGTTATCTTGGTGTGAATGTAAACATGAATTGCGAAATTTTCTTTTAACAGTAACAGGATGAGTGTAAAAACATCAATAGCTAGGTAGTGTGGCCGAGCGGTCTAAGGCGCTGGTTTTAGGCACCAGTCTCATTGAGGCGTGGGTTCGAATCCCACCACTGCCAATTGTTTTATCTCGACTAGTCTTATTTGTTAAGATACGAGGAAAATTCACTCTATTTGTGTTTTTCTTATAATACTCGAGAGTATAAAAAAATTTTAATACAGTTTGTTCAACTTAAATTTTACTATAACGTTCAATATTGTGCAACGCTGTCCATCGGCCTATGATTACATTCGCTTATGGATCATAAATAATTTGAAGGAGCATTGACCTCTGGGATTTACTGAGCTCTACAGGTAGACTGATTCTAGCCAACGTTTGGCTCAAAATGCGATAAACGCACGATATCGAAATCATTGCAAACATATTTGTTATAAATTATTTTTAGACTTGACGTTTATTTGACATTCACATATTTGATCATACACATTATTGATCGCACAAGAAACTCAATACTATGGAGAAATAAGAACAACACTTGCTTTCTTAGGAGTGTCTCGAATATTGTAGACCGCAAAAACTGGGAAACATTAAAAAAAATTCTTGAAACGTAAACAATTCACTAAAATATTATAAATTAAGACTCCTGCAAGTAAGAAGGAAGACAAATTCGAATTCGTCTCAAAAGGCAAAGCTTAGAGACGTTTTTGTTAGTGTCGTCCTGAAAATAAACAAGCACAGAAAAAACAAAAGAAAGGAAGTGTTCAGAAAATGAATTTCAGACCGCAGCAAAAAAAAAAAAAAAAAAAAAAAAAAAAAGCTCTTGAAAGAGGGGACACGCTGAAGTTATACTGCCATCAGTCATTATCATAACCGTTAAATTCAGTTAAAACGATCTGATTTTAACAGAATTAGTTGACTCGCAAAATTTATATAATTCGTAAAAAAAAAAATACACATATCCAACAGGAATCTACAAGAAATAAACCGCACTGCACCTCTCGATTGCAGGTAATCTACTGAGTAGAACTAAGCTACATTTCATTCACTGCGCATGAGTCAGTGCGTGTGTGTGTGTGCTGTATAATCTCCGCTCGTCCTTAGCCTTGTTAAAAATTCTGTTACACTCTGAATGCTTTGATATTTGAACAGTTTATGGCTATTTCAAATAACTGATAAAAAATATTAAACATAGTTATTTGAAATAAATAACTGCTGTGAAGAAATAAATAAAATTCATACATTTACTAAATTTTAAATTTACTTCTATTGAAATGAATTGAGTGCAAATGTCTCAGAAACAAGAGATGCGATTTTTAACTTTTTAACATTATTAATGTCATAAATAAATCACGTTAATTATGTTAATTATGCAGACTTCGATATTTTAATCGATTATTAAAGTTAAAAAGGTGAAAAATATGTTCAGCGTGAATTCAAAGGACACTCAAGTATACGGAATTAGGCTTAGATGGAATCTGTCCTATTAAAATACAGTTTCTAGTTTGCGATTGGAAATAAAGTAATTAAAATTTAACTGTAGTTGAGTATTAATGTGAGTTTTACTATGAGTACTAAGTGAAAAGTGTAGAATATAAATAATTATGAATTTTTTTATTTAAATTGATAAAGTAAAATCATAGAATTTTAAACAACAGCATTCCAAGATTAATTTATTGAAAAACAAAAGTAAAGAAAGAACAAGAAGGAAACACCAATATAGAATAATCAAACCAACTATCATTAACATAGATTTCTGAGCGCTAATGGAGACACTCCACTGAAGTTTGGTCTAATTAGCAGTTTCCGTATCTTCCCTCACATCGCAAAAGCTATCACTGCCTTGATATGTCAAAATAGACTAAAGTTTCTCTGTAATTGGTGCGTTTCTTAACAAGCTATAGATTAGGAATAGAATCAGTGTTGTAGTTAAAGCCACGCGAAGAACACGTTGTGACGCCAATTATTGCTTGTGAAACCATGGCAATGCCCTTGAGTGAAGTTTGCAACATTCAATAAAGAAAGGTCGCACACGTGGAGAGACAGCTGAACAATAGCAAAAGCCTGAGAATTCTTGGAGTAAACGAAAAGTTTCCTTACTTAATAGATTCGCTCCAGCAGGAGGAGAGCAATTGGTTAAAAGTGTTTATTTTGAGATGCTAAGTCTGTGCAGTGACCGAGTCGGGTTACTCACATGTGTGTCAATGTTCCCCTGAGGCGAGAAGAAAAAGGAGAATAATTAGTTGGGTTTTAGTTAAGCTTGTTTTGTGGAACTAGGATAACTTTTTTTTTCAGTTAAGTTTCTTCAGGAAAAAAAGTTAGTGCATGCGGATCATGCGAACTTGTGTATTACATCAGAACAGAGCGACTAGTAAAATGTTTCGAAGGCTGTGACGAATAAGATTTATGTTGTGATCTCAAGATTGGTTTTGTTTCTGAGAAAGAAAATTGAAAGTTTCAAAAATCTATCTGAGATCAACGAACTTAACTGAGTTGACTATAAGCAAAAAGATTAGCCGCATTTTCTAAAGAATCTCTCTCTCTCTCTCTCTCTCTCTCTCTCTCTCTCTCTCTCTCTCTCTCTCTCTCTCTCTCTCTCTCTCTCTCTCTCTCTCTCTCTCTCTCTCTCTCTCTCTCTGTGCCTACTGGATACACATAATAAAATAAATCCTCTAATGTGTTTTATTTTCAAAGTGAGTAGACAGAGCTCCTTTAGCCTCAACGAACTTTTTGAAGATTCATAGACAGATGGTCTCCATTTCTTCAGCAGTCACTGATAGTGAACGTAAGCTATCAATCAAAATCAAGCCTTTCAGGGGAGAGAATACGGAAAAAATTTTCCATCTCATGGCTTTACACATACATATGATGTCTGAAATAGCGGGAGTTTTGCGATCTATTTTTAGCTGCAGGATTAAAAACGAAGAGTGGATTTTTACACATGAAAGGGGAACTTTATTTACCTCTGACAAAAGTATCTAACTGAAATGGTCATAGAAAGACCAAGAAAAAATAATATGGTCAGCGATTAGAATCGAACTTATAGCAATCTTTCTTTGGACTGTCATGCACTGTGGAAGTAAATGCCATTTTACAAGGCTTTACAGGCACCTTCGTTTGTCTATCTGTAGACCTCCTGAAGAAAGACCATCGAATGTTCAATTTTATTATATATGTAATAATGTAAAATAATGGACAGATTTTTCTTTGCTTTAAGTTTATGAATCTCACGCAATAGAAATTCGAAACATAAGTATATTAGTACTGTGGATGCAAAGGAGTCAGATAATTCAGAATTTTTTCTCCAAGAATAAACCGGGTACTTTTTCAAACGACTTCAGATCTTCAAATATTCATGGTGGTGATGTTACACTGAACGATGAAAATCATTTGTCACTTAAGGACATTCATAAACATCCATGCCTGTACAAGATCCGAACCCATGACCTATTGATTAGATAGCAGAGATGCTGTCTATCTGACTAACTAGTCAGGTTAGTTAAAAGTGATTAAGATAAATCAGAAGTTTATTCACAAAGTATAATTAAGAGAATTAATAGTTGCAGTGATACCTCAAATTTAAGCAGTAATTTCTGATGATTTGAAATTTTTTATGCGAATCATATCCTTGAATGGTTGTATACCAATAGTACATTACTAGTATGTAATTATTAAGGGTTAAATAATTCTGAAGCTCTGCTCTAGAGACCGAAAAAAAAAAGGAAAAAAAACACTTTTCTAACTCAATCCGGGTCTTCAATAAGTAGGATGCTGATGTTAGTATCAAACATTCGCATTCGCACAGCATCTATGCCTACGTTGGGATTCGAAGATACATCCTGTTGATGGGAGAATTGACCCTAAGCTATCTTTTCAAAAAAAAAAAAAAGTATCTAATCTTTAGGTCACCTACTAAAATAAATCACTTTAAAAAGCTTTCGTAAATGAGAATTTCACATAAAAAAACAGAAAAAGAAATGAAAAATAATTTGGCGTATATACGGAAATGTTCATGTCTGGTACACGTTTGTTAATAAATGAAATCTGAAGTTAAATGTAACGTTTACACAGTTCATTTCACGAGATCAGGTCGAATATTATGAACGTCGTAATTTATAGTGAGTTCCTTGGTCATCCATGTTGTCGTTAATGTCCTCTTAGTCATGTATCTTCTTGAAGCATCTGAGAAATAGTGTGTCCTGATGCTAAATATTATTGTTACATGTAGTAACAATAATATTTAGCAAAAAAAAAAAAAAAGCATTAAATGGGAGAGTAAAAGGCCTGTGTGGCCCTGTGAAAGTAGTGTTTGCAATCGTAGCTCTAGGTCGCCTGAATAAAGCCGTTTTCATTTCGAATTTAGTCGCCGACTAAAGGAAATTTTTCATACCCTTTCATCGGCCGGTTCCCGAGTAAGTCAATCTCGGTATCGGAAAAGCATCTCTCTCTCTCTCTCTCTCTCTCTCTCTCTCTCTCTCTCTCTCCCTGGAAACTAGGTTTTTTCCCCGTAAACTTAAGAAAATCAACCGTAGAACTCACACTATTTTTAGAAAAATAATATACTACGTTGGGATTAAGGACCACAAGATGGCCACACTTCTGTGCTTCTCTTCACCGGATGTCGTTGATAATTAGTGATAGTCTTGAGCCATCTATCTCTGATTGGCGCCCGGCGGAGATTGAAATGTCCCCTCAGTCTCCAGAAGCTAAATAACGATGAAAAGGTATGTATGTTATGAGCCAATTTTTGAAGCCGTGCCGCTCTTTAAAAAAAAAAAAAAAAAACATGGGCATTTACTAAAAATGAATCATCTGAAAACTAATAATGCTCACTATTGAGCTGAAGACTTTGAAGAACAGGACGGTCAACATTTGCCATAAGGTTACTGCACTTCTTTTCATAGAACATCGACACAGTTAGTTTGATAAGATCACGCACGTGTGTTGTGACCAGACAGAGGATAAATGGGGAAGCTTCACTAAAGCCATACTTTAATTGCTTTCTGTTTGCTAAACGCTATGAATTCGGAAGCACAAAGGCTCGTTACCACTACAGCAAAGGTTGCTTGGACACAATTCCTTACATATTTTTTTTGAAAACATTCGTATAAGAGTCAATACAGACTTCATCACTGAAACCTAACGATGATAAAATATTATAAAGAAATCGTCCTAATTATAATATCTTATGGAGATTAGTTCAACAAACATGCAATTTAAGAAGAGATGACCCGATGGGTGAGGGAGCCCAACAACACAATTTAGTCATAAGCGTCTAGTAATTCTTGTATAATATTTAGGACACACATACGTTTACATATAAGTGGACCAAAGATGTACATTATTCAGAAACATAACAAATTAGGCTTATTTTTTCCCATTCAAATGAATGACAATATTCGTAAGTTTTTTTTCCACTTTCTTTCTTTGTCTTTTATTTTCTTGAACTGACATTCTAAACGCGCAGATTTTTAATCGAATAACTATGCTCAAAATATCAAATAACCATTAACCATTTTTGCAATTTAGTAATAAATAAAGGCATGAACATTGAAGTTGGTTATCGCATACCGTGCTACGAAATTTGCCTACAAATTGTAACAGAAAACCATAAATGCAGTCTGATATTCATCTATAAAGTATTTTGCGAATTTCTATGATACAGTATATCAACCTGTATTTAAGGTTATATTTACGCAACCTGTAAGCATTTTTATAGATTATGTACCTTTACCTGATAGGCGCTATCTGAGTATCAGATAGAACACCAGAACCGACCGTTATTAAGGTATATGCTAGTTTTGCAAGCACTGTTTTGCCACCCCCCCCAAATTCAAGTTCAAGTTGCCAGCTTGGTTGGCCGAGTGGTTAGCATGTCCGCTCTCCAGCCAAGAGACTGCGGGTTCGAATCCCGCCATGGGCATGGATGTTTGTGATTGTCCTACAAACTCTGTGTGGAAAGGGAATCTGCGATCCTACCACTTATTCTAGCAGAAGACGTCACTTCTAAAAATCCCTGTGAGGTACGCGAGTGACCACAGGGCGTCCACGGACGTCAACTGTAATAAATAAATAAATAAAATAATAATAATAAATAAATTCAAGTAAATATGTAAATTAAACGTTCAGATATAATAATTTAATTTTGCGGGCCTCCTAACTTGCTGCTCCTAGGGATTACCTTAGTTGGTTGGTGGATTACGACGACCCCGGATAGAACACTCCTGCAATAATGTAATCCACGCACGCCTGCCTTATATAAGTGGGTATTACCAATCTCGATATCATCACAAAAGTGATCTTTTGCTAAGATGTGCCTTGAGATGTTGTTGACTTTTTATTATAGCCTTTAGGCCCATGCGCCAATTGTTATAGACCAGTGATGTTCAACTTTTTTTACTACGAGCTATTTTTTCTATAAAACGTTATTCGGCGATCTACTCTCTTATATAGATCACGTTTCCCCAACCTGATATCTGATTACGCACAAATAAACAACTAAAAATAAACAACTAAAAAACAATACACAACTAAAAACTTTATTTGTTTATTTAAAAATTTATTTATCACTTTTAATTGTTTAGCACAACAAATATTTTAATACACCAACAACAACAACAAAAAATAAAAAATAAATAAATAAATAAAATAAATAAATAAATATATATATATATATATATATATATATATATATATATATATATATATATATATATATATATTGGAATAAAATATTTATTTCTCTATTTTGGAAAACCAAAGTTAGAAAAATCAACAGATTGATTACAAACTCACAAGTTACAGTAAATGCTGGTTGATTAAAAAAAAAAAAAGTTAATGTGAAATTTGGCACTGTTTGGACCTCGCAATCTTTTCATAGTCAAGTTGATATGAAGAACTGGGCAATCGCAGACAATCATCCAAATGATCATTTGTAATTTGGTTTCTTAATTGATTTTTTATGACGTCATATTTGAAAAAGCGGATTCTGACAAGTATGTCGATCCGAAACACGACAGAATTTTTCGCGCAATAGTTAATATTGGGAATTTTTCATGTGTATACTTCCAAATGACTTCATTGTTTATTGATTTTAAATGTAAACTATTCTGAATGTTTATTATCTCGAGTTCTACTTCAGCTTGGTTTATATCAAACAGCCCACTAATTTTATTTGAAATTTCTGTGATGTTCAAGTTTTCTTGAAATGGATTATTGATAAAAGATACAATCATTTCAGTTTTATTAAAATCTTTATATCTTGAATTTGTTTCTTCCTCAACTAATTCTATTTCACGAATAAATTCTTTTAAATCATAGTTTAAATCAAGCATTTCTTGATTTTGTTCAAAAATGTTTAATAAATATGGGAGATGTCTAAATTCGCTGTCATTTATATTTTTCCTTAATAAAAGTAAGTATTGTTGGAAAGTTTTTATTGAACTTAACATGTCAATTAAATTTTTATCTCTACCTTGTAACTCTAAATTTAAATTGCTTAATTTCGTACAGAAATCTACTAAAAATGATAAGTGTAACAACCATCTTTTATCACTCAATTGTGGATCTCCTTTTTCATCAAGAAAAATTTTTATATCGTTAATTAATACAAGAAATCTTTCTAAAAATTGACTTCTGCTGAGCCAGCGAACATTATTGTACAACAGAAGTTCCCTCTCATCATCTGCCTGTAATTTAAATAACCGCCGTTGCAGGGCTTTTCCTCGAGCAGAATTTACAATTTTAAATGTAATATCCAAAACATCGTTTATGTTTAATCTTTTACTACACAGTACTTGTTGGTGAATAATATAGTGGTATGTTAAAAAATCTGGATATTTGTCATCGGTTTTACATAATGAAATGAAGTCTGATTTATTACCTATCATTGCAGGAGCACCATCAGTAGTTATAGACACAAGTTTAAAAAGCGGAAGTTTGTGTTGTTTCACAAATTCATCAAATGCCGTAAAAATGTCTTCTCCCCTAGTCCTTCCCAATAATGGTATAATTTTCAAAAGTTCTTCTTTACTTGAATAATCTTGAAATACCATGAGAATAAATACCATTAACTGAGCAATATCAGTGAAGTCGTTTGATTCGTCAAATTGTAATGAAAACGCAACACACTGGTGAATGTCTGACATTAACATGGCAAACTTTTCTCCGGCAATTGGAACTCTTCCTTTCGGCAATCTGAAACCTTGTCTGCGGCCTAGAAGTAGTCTCTCTCTGGCGACGTCTCGAAGCTCCTTTCTGGAAGCGGGAAACTCCTCTCTCAAGCAACGTGGATCCGGGCAATCTTCTGACGGCGACTCTGGGCCTCCTCTCTGACAGCAATTCTGGAACCGGTATACCCCTTCTGCTTGCTTCAGTCCCTTTTTTGTTAAGCTTCCTCTGAGACTTCGCATGAAGTTTGGCAACCCCCAAAAATCGGTATGAGTCTTTCATCTTAAGTTTCAAGTTCGGCACGCCTTTTGTTCTCCTCCGCTTTCTTTTGGTTGTAAGTTGCCGACCATCGGAAAGTTGTTTGAACTCTTTCTGACTGACTTCGGAGATGTTTACACTTAGAGCCTGCAAGCCTTTCTCATACATACAAGTTTCAATAACAATCTTTCTAATGCCGCCATGTACAGCTTCGGCGACAAAAACATTGTCTTTGTTTTTAACACTCTAGCATATTCTTATTAAAGCAGTATATACAGTTAGCTTCAAAAGAGTTATTTACAAAAACATCTAATACAAACTGTACCGAGACAAACAAAGTTTATTATTTTACAATATTCACATGGGACTTAACCTAAGTGAAAAAATCGATGCAATGTGCTTTGGAATACTTAATATTTAAACTACAATCGAGGTTTTACACTTTGCTTATAATTGTATTCACTCGGCTCGCTGTTTGACCTCCACTGATCCAAATTAATTCATTTACTCGGACTTATAAGAAAATTACTGATTTGACAATTTTAACGAAAAATAAATAAACAATAGCAATACACTTAAAGCTAATTAAAAATAATACAAAATAATGATAAATAAAATATTATGTTTTCAGTTTTAATTAAATTTGTAAGGAGGAATACACAAGAGATCGACCCGTCGATCGCGATCGACGGGTTGAACACCCCGGCTATAGACAGTCTCTGACTATAGTTAAAAAAAAAAAAAAAAAAAAAAAAGCACTAGGACCGAAAAATAATGTACTATTAGAAGATATCTTTCTTTATATATTTTTTTATTTTATAAATATCTTTTTTTTACTCAATTTGTATTTATATGCTTGTTAATATTATATATACAGTGTGTACAAATATATTTTATATTACAATATTGGTCTCTGTTTCTGTGTCAACATGTTTATTTTTCCTCTCTCTCTCTCTCTCTTCTTTTTTGCTTAAGTTGTTTGTGAATTTAAAAAAAAATTCTAATTTTTATGTCTCATTTATTTAGCAATCTCTTTGATTTTTATTGTTGTTTCAATACGTATGCTTGTGAGCTTTGTTTACTTGTTCATATTAAATGGCGAGCTGCAACATTGTTGAATAATGAAGGTGTTTCTAAATTCACGTGTACATAATTATATATTTTTTATTTTTTTTTATATATTTTTTGAGCTTGCTCGACAAATGCTCCTGGCTTACACACGCACTTAATAAAAAAAAAGACCCTCTACTTAATTTACTTGTTCTTGGACTGATTATACCATGATTGCCAATGTTACTGGTAAGTTAAAAACAGGCAGAAATGTATTGGCGTATGCATTTTCATTCCTGTTAATCGTATTTAGTTTAATGATTTTCATTTCCGACTCGAACATCTTTTTTTAAGTAAACAAATTTTGCTTTGACATTTCAAGGCATGAAAAAAGTTCTATATACTTATGCACTACAACCACTGAAAGTTAATGTAATTTTTTAACGCAGTGTATTTTTTTAAGTTAATCATTTTAAATTCAGTAGTGATTTTTTTTTTATCTAGTACACGACAAAGCTTTCTTTGAAAGAGAAAAGAAAGCAGAAGCGATAGTCTGAATCTACTGGCTAAGCGTTTTTTTAGATTGGAAACCATATTTTATTTTCGTATATCTTGTAAGGTAGCGCCATCTTCAATA
This sequence comes from Typopeltis vanoorti, assembly GCF_054136105.1. NCBI lineage: Eukaryota > Metazoa > Arthropoda > Arachnida > Uropygi > Thelyphonidae > Typopeltis > Typopeltis vanoorti. The sequence continues at coordinate 30,121,849 of NC_143551.1, forward strand.
TTTTTAATTCAGTATAATAATATATAAACAGATAATCTTTGAATTTACGTGAAACCATCTTTCATAAAGCTAAATGTTATGGTTTAATAATTACTGCTCACATTGTTTTAAAAATGTTAGTAAAAAAAGAAAAATAGTAGACATCTTGAGCTTTAATAAAATATTCGTTCCATTCTTAAATATAATTTTAATGATAAAAAAGTTTTTTTCTCTTATAGATTTTATTATTATGCAAGTGTTTTATGGTTGCTAGATGATAGTTCTTCATTTATTTATTTATTCTTTCTCTGAATTGGGAAGCCATTCTGATAGAGCCTTGTTATTAAAAACAGAATGTCTCTCTCTCTCTCTCTCTATGACACTTAACGAACCCTAAAGTGTATGACGTTTACAAATTCTAATTATATCGTTTCATCTTTCTCAGTGGTTCCTCAGCATCAGTATTAGGAGCACGTTTTTTTTTTTCATAAATGTACAGTTTTGTAAAATGCTTAATTATATCCACGAAATGATTACTATTGATTCTAAAATCAGGGAGCAGAAAATATATATCATCTGGAATTAATTGCTAGAATTCGAGATGCTAATGAAGGACCTAATTAACTAGACGATTATCTGCTTCCACGATGAATATCTCGCTCCATTTCACTGCTGTGAGGGGAAAAACATGGTGAATAGCTTCGTTAGGAGATGAATACTTCTTATACATAAAATTAGAAACCATATAGCACTGTCTTTTTATTACTGATCCGAATATGTGAAGTGGATATCTTTGAGATGACTTAAGCCAGATCAGCGTAACCTCAATAACACACTGCTGATATCTCGATTACGTAGTTTCTGCTCTAAAAACTCATATCAGCAAATAAAATGCTACTATCAAACTCTTTTCTTGCGCGTCTTAATTTCTTATGTTTATTGTAATCCTATATTTATGTCTCAACTTGTTAATCTGTTTTTGTTTGTTCCATCGAGAAAACATGTAATCTAATTCTCACTCAAATCTTTCAAGATACAAAGGAAGGAACTGAAATTGAAGCAATGTTCCATGTTACGACTTTTGAATTTTAATTTTAATGATTTTTTATTTATTTCATTGATTACATATTCATGTGGATACCAGGTACCTGTGTAGCGTTGTGTGGTTTCTGCTATACAGCCAGAAGAAAGAACGTTACAAGTTCGACTGCAATCACCCATTAGAGGAACACTTTCTTGTCCTGTTTTACATTTCTCGAATACGTCGATCCTGACACAGTCATGTTTTGTGCGTGCGTGCTATAACCTGACGTTTAATCACAGTATCATCGTATCCTAGAAAAAAATGTAGAAAATAAAGAGGATAAGTTCATGTATGCGATTATCGTATCTTATCTATCGTATCGTATCGAATCTGGAGCACAGATTCGAATCCTTTGGTGGGTATTGATGTTTGTAAATGTCTTTATGAGAGATTAATTTTTTTCTGGTGTGACACTATTGCTTCGTTCACTGGAATATGTTATTGGAATATTTTAGAAGAGGGTTTCTGGACTTCATAAAAAAATAATAATTAATCAAGGACAAACAAAATTTTCAAGGCCATTTGTTGTTCAAGCGGCAAACTATCATATCAGTTAAAAATGGATGTGACGCAATATCACGTTTTCATGGCAACAAAAGATTCTACTCCAGGTGGTAGATATTATGATATAGAAGCCATTTCAGCACGCTATGCTTGCTCACTGTGTAGTCTACGAATATAAAAGCCATACAAACAATGAACTGCGATTAGCAAGCATGGAAGAAGCGCATCCAACGAATGAATAGCTTGCGAAATGCACGAGTCCAATGTTCGCTTGTGCAGTTTAAAGATATTCAATTTTTTTTTTCTTCAATTTCAACTTTAGTTAACTTCGATAAAGTCCTTTCTGCACCGCAGCTGTAGGTTTTCTCTGAGAAAATGCCATCGATTTTGCTTTAGAACTAGCGCATGTCTAGAATTTGTGTTTTGTTTCATTCATCCATCAAATAGTCAGACGCTACTATCAGTGACTTAATGATACACTTCTTACTGGCCGTTTATTTACATGCATTCGCTCAATCTAAACTACTGTATTAAGCTGTATATGTCATTTAAACAGACAGAACCATAAATGGAATAGATGACATTTGTCCCATCTCTATAGCCATTCATGATTACTTCGCATAGGAAAGCGAGCATTCATTTCCTTTTTTAACTACTTGAAATGCGTAAGGTTATAACTGGTGCACTCGTACACGTGCGAAAAAAGGAAGCATACATGCCTAGTAACTGAGCGCACAAAATTTTTGCTTCCCCAAATTTTGTCTTATATTCAGTAATTTTTGAACGTGCTATAAAATCATACTTATCGCTTTTTTATTTAATATTTCTCAAATATCTCCAATTCAATATTACTGATTTTGCAATATTACTCTAATTTAGTACTAACTCCATCTTAATACAATCTAATTTTATACTTTCAGCCTGCGTAGTGTGAGCAAATTTGGGGTAGAGACTTTAATATCTGAATAATTTTATAAACTGAGATGCCGTCTTTATATATATATATATATATATATAAACCCTCCTAAGCAGTGCACAACAGAGACTATTAATTTTAAAGGTAGCATCTCTATTCCATACATTAGCACAGTCTCTAAGAAAATAGCTAAAGTCCTTAAAAAATATAATATCAGGACCTTCTTCACCACACTTCCAAAAATCCGCTCTCTAATCAGCCATCCAAAACCTACTCATCACAACCTTAAGTACCCTGGAGTATATAAATTGTGGTGTGATTGCAATATCCCATACTTTGGTCAAACTAACAAATCTATTGAACAACGCATAGAAGAGCATAAGAGAGACATCTCATACAAAAGATCTCATGCAACTGCTTTATCCAGTCATGTTCTTTTTTCAAATAATCCTAATGATGACCAACAAAGCCACTCTGTATGCTGGAATAGATCAGAAAATATTTTTCGCTGTGAAGATGAGTTTGAAAGAAAAATCGTAGAATCACGGGAAATCCTACTGAACCCGGTCCACTTAAATAATAATTTAAGTTATAACATCCCAGATAGCCATGCTGCAGTTATTCAATATTGGCGTTCACGTGAACTTGCACGCACAATTGCAACAAACAATGGCACGCCAGTTGGAACAACTTGAAAAATACAACGTTTTTATGTATCGATTATGTGAGGCAATTTGTACCTGTAATTTCCAGTTTGTTTATTTAAATAATTCAATGTTTATTAGTATTCCTTTCCTTTATAAATACCTGAAGAAGGCTGCTATATGCCGAAACTAGTAGTATTTATCATTAAAATCTTTATATGTTATCTCGGTCTTGGAGTCATTAAATCTATTTTTTGAAATGTATAACAACCGAGTAAAAACTAATCGCCACATATATATATATATATATAAAGATATAAAGATGCCGTCTTTATAAATATAAATAAATAAATAAATATATATATATATAGTGTACAGGACACCCCATTTATTTAACTATGTGACTAACCATGTTAGTCACATGGTTAAATACATATTCTTGTGTGAACTGAATGTGTTCTCTTGGTCAGTTTTTGGGGCAAAAAAACAATCTTCCTGGAGCAACTACTCTTCGACTTGCGTATGAGACCAGTTAACTTACCTTAAGTTGGAAAGCCATGATAAAGGTTCTTCACTAACATAATTGTGTATTGATCATATCAACATACGGGCTCCCATCAATACACATGTCTCATCGGTAATTAACACAAAAATCGCCGAAAACTACTTTGTCTCAACTTTGTTTCTTTACGCCACTTCCTCCTCCTCACGACACTGGAAAACTTTACAAAACTCCGTCATATTAAAGATCATTGTCGACAACCTTATAATAAATACAGACTGGAATTGCCTACTCAAATTAAATTACCCTGAGACTTTATACGAGAACTTCCAACTGATGTTCACAGAAAGATACAAAAAAGAAAAAGAAAGCAAAAACGCCTGCACAAACGGGGTGACAAACAGACAGTAACCCATGAATAAATGCGAACATTCTAAACAGTATTACTGTAAAGGAAAATCTATGGAAAACGCTAAAAAAGTCACCCAGTAACACGAATCTACAAACATTACTCAAAAACACAAGAAATAAACTAATAATAAAACTTCGTAGGCAAAAGACACTACACTATCAAAAACTTACAGAATATAATGAAAATATGAAGCAAACTTGGGCAACACGTAACGAATTACTAACTAGAAAAAAGAAAACTTCACCACAAGATTTTATCTGAAAAAGCTTTGGTCAAGATATGAACCAAACGGAAAAAGCAGACCTATTTAAGTATTCCTTCACAAACATTATCACACAACTGAAAAAAGATAATCTGCGAACGATCAACAAAGAATTTCCAACAAAATGTCAACAGCAAACCATGTATTTTCCACCAGCAACAAGTGCTTCCTCCAGTTTCCACCAGTTCCTGGTGGAAGCGCTCTTAGAGCTAAAAACACACACCATTCCGGGAATAGAGGAATTAAGACTCATAGACCTATTAACACACTTTGAACAAATAAATCCAATACTTTTGAGACTAATGAACATAATACTCGACACTGGCATTATTCCAGAACAACTAAAAACTGCGATAATTACGCCAATTTACAAACACGGAAAAGAAAAGATACGCAGAACTACAGAAACTGTAAGTTAGCTACAATAGCTAACCTACCAGTCATTTCCAAAATTCTTGAAAACATGACACATACTAGACTACAGAACTACGAGGGTGGTCTGAAAAGTTCTCTGTATCGACCATAGATGTCAACACTATTGGCAAGATTTTTTTCTAAGTTGGTACATCTGTCATAAGCATCCATTTGAAATTACAAGTCAATCTATCAAGTAGTTTGTTTTATACAGCTGTCTGAAGAAAAAGTGTTGTCTGTATCCCTTGAGATGGATAAAATTGAGTAGCGTGCGGTTATAAAATTCTTTGTAAAACAAGGTTTAACGCAAAAAAAAAAAAAAAAAAAAAAATTCATTTGAAGTTCATAAAAGTTTATGGGCACTCTTCTCCTTCGTTTTCGACAATTAAGAAATGGGCTGCCATTTCTTAATTGTCCTAGTTTAAGCGTGGCCGTACCAGAGTTGAAGATGATCCACGTGAAGAAGGTCCAAAAAGTATAACAACACCAGAAATCATTGATCAAGTACACGATATGGTATGGATGACCGGCCAGTCAAAGTGCATGAAATTGTTGAGACTATGGGCATTTCAAAAGAGCATCTAGGATATATTTTACATGAAGAATTGCAAATTAAAAAGCATTGCACAAGATGGGTGCCGCGCTTGCTCACAGCAGATCAAAAACACTTGTATGAAAATCTCTGAACAGTGCTTGGAGCGTTTAAACAAGAATAAAACTGATTTTGCGCGTCGATTTATTACTATGAATGAGACTTGGAATTACAAACCAGAATCCAAACTGCAGTCAAAACAGTGGACAGAAGCCGGTTGTTCAGCGCCAAAGAAGACAAAGTCGGTTCCATTAGCAGGAAAGGTCATGGCATCGGTGTTTTGGGATGCTAAAGGCATTTTGTTTATTAATTATCTTAAAAAGGGTAAAACAATAACCGGGAAATATTATTCCGATCTTTTAACCAGACTAGACGAAAAAATTCGTGAGAAAAGAGCCGGTTTTCAGAAGAAAAAAATCATCTTTCATCAGGACAATGCGCCTGCCCAAAAGGTGTTTTGGCAATAAGAAAATTAAGGGATCTGCACTATGAATTGTTTGAACATCCATCCTATTCCCATGATTTGGCTCCCTCTGAATTTTATCGCTTCCTAAAACTAAAACTCTTCTTCGCTGGTTGGTGTTTTTCTTCTAATCAAGAGGTGATTGCAGTTGTAGAAGGGTATTTTGCAAATCTTACGAGAACCACTACAAGGATGGGATAATGGCGCTGGACCATCTCTGAAATAAATGTACCAGTCTTACGGAAGATTATATCGATAAATAAAAATAATTTTGAAATTATAAATTCGTTTTTTCATTGTTAGGCCGAGAACCTGTCAGACCACCCCTCGTATTTACAAAGTACAATATTATCTCACTAAACCAATACGGCTTCCAGAAAACAAAAAAGCACCATCACCTTATTAAAGGATATTGCCGAAGCAATAAACATTATTCTCTATAAAAACAAGTTCGCTGTCCTTATACTTATTCACTTAACTAAAGTTTTTTATACACTTGAACATGACTTACTGATGACCAAACTACATTCAGTAAGAATAAGAGGAACATTTCATACCTGGTTCAGGAACTATCTCTCAAACAGAACACAAGTAAGAAAAATAGGCGCACATTACAGAAGGGGTATACAAATAAAACACAGTGTCCCACAAGGCACCATATTATCACCTACCTTGTTCAACATACCATTAATAATGTTCACAACTTGGCAACACGAAGTAAAATATATCAATACCCAGACTACAGCGCTGCTACTAGCAATCCACAAAGACTTCACCACTACTCTTTCCAAAGCACAACAAGACCTAAATGAAATCCTAACTTACTTCTACCAAAACTCAATTATAATGAATAGCACCAAAACGCATATGTTAATTATACATAATCCGAGAATCATGCACCCTGCACAACTATCGCTACACTGTCACACACACTGCTACATTAACAAGAAATATACCTGTCAATGTCCCTAAATCACATCCGTATCACATGCAAAATTCCGTGGCCTTTACATAGAATGCCACTGCAAATGGACAAAACATATAGAATACCTACATAGTAAACTCCTCATCATTGCAGCAAAGCTTTACCAAGTAAAAGGCATGTTTCCATATAACGTAAAAAAACTCTATCACGGTACATGCGAATCGCTAATCAGGTACAACATAACAGTCTATGCAAACACATCAAACAGCCATACAGCAAAAATATAAATATTACATTGGAAAATTATTTCAACAGTGATTTGGAGACCTCACATACAACAGCCAATAACCGAACCCTTTATGGCGATGCACAAAATCCTGAGAATAAAAAAAATCAGAAACACTACTTAATGTTAATAAGAATTACTTCAACAACACCTCTCTTAACAACAGAGAGACATATCGCATAACACCACCAACCACAATTCTTTACATCCCTAGATCCTTCAACAACTCATAAGGTTCTGCAATTAAATCATAACTCATACCCTCACTACTCAACAACCTACCAAAAAATTTAAAACACATAGACAATTACAGAACATAAAACACGAACTGTGGAAGCTATATCAACATAATAAATATCGCACTCCCACCTATTTTCACTTCACAAATCATCCAACGCCTACTTTCGAACCATAAAAAATTCCAAACATAAATAAAAAATCAGTTAACGCCTTTTATTCTGATATAGGAAGTAGGCGAGGCCGTTTTAGCCCTATCAAACTTTTCGAGACTGAGAAGGCAATTCAATCTCCACTGGCCAATCAGCGATAGCTGGCATAGTGGCCCAAGCTATCCAGCATTTAATCGGGATGCAGTGAAGCAACGACTATAACAAGTGCCGCCATCTCGTGGTCCATAGCCCAAGCACAATATTATTAATGTCTGAAAATAGTGTGTGTGTTCGACGGTCGATTTTCTTGAGTTTACGGGACGAAAAACCAGAGTTACCCGGAGGAAAAAGCCGCTTGCCCGTAACAGAGGTTCAATTAACTCGGGGCTGTGACCTTCGGGGATGAGCGTTTTTATATATACTAAAATGTAAAATGCAGCATGTAATCATATAAACTACCTTGAGTAACTGTGAACTATATTTGTAAATTATTACTGTGATCGGTATTATTCTGTTACATGAATTCCACATTATAAGAAAGCATAGCACTGTTGCTAAATATTATAAAATATGCCAATCTCTGAGAGGTAATGAAAAGTGAAATTAAAGTGATGTACCGCATTGTAAAGTTGTAAAATTGTAAAGTTTCATTGTTTATTGTTGCTGTCGATACTTTTGAATTATTATTGTGAAAAGTGAGATGAATGCATTTAGCATTATCTATTGCATGTTAACAAAAAATAATTGTTAATGTGAATTGTGTATAAAAATAAATTGTAAAATTAAAATGTAAATGACAAAATGGAAAAATAGCTGTTTAAACTGTTTTAATTTAAAACTGTAACTGTAAATTGTCTTTGTTACGATGACTATTAATTTTAACATTAATTATAGTACAGTATTACATTGTCCTAATCATAATAATCTTAATAACATGTAACAAAATGTACCCTAAACACATGTAATTTCTTTGAAAGATAATAAATTGGGTTAAAAAATATTCAATGAACAAATCCTTCAAAGAGTAGCAAGAAACATAAAATAGACTAATGAAATCTTTGACTGGCAAATAAGTCCAATTCAGGCCTTATCCAAAGGCTTAGAAATCGACTCTATATCGTCATAAAATATGAGATGCCCCATAAAAGTGTAGTTTTCTGGAGTTGAGATGATGTTATATCTGGGAGGCTCAACTTTTCCAGTTGTTTCATGTCTTGTACTGCTCCTAGCAATACTATGACAATTGGCAATGTTGCTTTCTTGCTCCAAAGTCGCTGAATTTCAATCTCCAGATTCCTATACTTGGTCAGTTTTTTGATGCACATTTTTATACTCCACTGTCCCCTGGTATTGCCACATCAATAAACGGCATATGCTGTTGTTCGATTAGCGATATCTAGCATATTATCTCCAAAATATCTATCTGTCTACGTTTTATAGTCCTATAATTCGTATGTTTCTATTCCTATTCCTATTTTTAAAGTCCTATAATTCCTAGAGTCCTATTTTAAGTCCTATAATTGGTATAAAGTCCTAAATTTGGAAACCAAATTTCCTGCATAAGCTCAAGTGTACAGCTTTTCCTACCGATCGTGCCTTTGTTTATAGTCTATATACCAATATTGCTGCAAGTACTAATAGATGATTCATTATCTCATCTTTATCTATGCACAATTGGCATTTGCTATAGTTGCAGGTCTTTTCAACCTTTACCTTCATTGCATTCATTTGTAGTGCTTGTTCTTGAGCAGCAAGTATCAGACCTCCTATCTCTTTCTTGATGTTGATACAAAATAAATAACGGAAAAAATTCACGTAGAAAGATTATTTAATAGTATAATTTTCGCCTGTGTGTCACTGGCATCTTCAGTACATTAAGCTCAAAATTAAACACTAACTGACAATTCCAAAAAGCTCCACCTAAGTAGCTGGTGTAAGATAACTAAAAAGGTCAATAACTTTCCTTTAAAAAAAATTAATACAATAAAAAGTTAGGAAAGATTAGCTGATTTGTAAAGTACTATCTCCCATAAAGGGGATAGACGTAAGCCGTCGGATCTGTTTAAGTTAGGAGAATGAAGTAGAGTTTCACGTGTTTCTTTATAAAGGCGTTCCATGAGAAACTGGCTTTTGTGAAGAACTCTCGTCTTTCTCCAATGAACTCTGTGTCTAGTGAAGATGGCATGTTCAGAAAGTCCAGACTTTTCAGGTTTAAAGTATTCAATATAAGATTGGTGTTCTTCTAGCCGAATAGAGGCAGATCTTCCCGTTTGTCCGAAATAAGATAATCCACAAGAGCACGGAATCTGGTAGACACCTGGATGATTAAGATGTGGAAACTTAATTTTGAGCTTAATGTACTGAAGATGCCTGTGACACACAGGCGAAAATTATACTATTAAATAATCTTTCTACGTGAGTTTTTGCCGTTATTTAATTTGCATCGATATGTCTACTCATGGTATACCTCTTTTAAAACTTTTCTTGATGTTGCCAAGCTGAAGCCATTGCCATCTTAAGCGACTGTCAATTTTTCGTTCAATATCTTTCAAATATTTACCATGAAGTGCTTTATTTTTCGACACCTGATATTTTTTCAATTTCTTTCTCCTTGTACTACTTTTTCGAATCTACTACTAGTTCATTACTTTTTCTTCATAAGATTCAAATTAAGACCTTTTCTGTCCTTTTCTTGATGGTATCGTTTAATGCTTGCTTTTGTTCTTCTTTTTCTACGGTACCACTTGCAAAAGACCATGTTCTCTACTTTTCCTGGCTATATATGACCGATCCACTTCACTGCATGGGTGCAAGGCATGATTCACTGTCATTAATTTTCGTGTTTAACAATCAAGTGCATCTAAATCAGCTTATGTCCGGTCAGTTATCATGAGTGTGCGAATTCAAGGGCCGTATTCATGGGTATGCGAACTGTGCAGTGGCACAGGGCCCCCGCAAAGCGCAAAAAATTGAAAAAATTGGAAGAATTGAAAAATTGAAAAAAGAAAATTAATTTTTTAAAATTATTATATAAATTAATATTATAATTTTTAAAAAAATCAGCTAACGCCTATTTGTTCCCGTATAGGGAGTAGGCGGGGCCGTTTATCCTATCTAACTTTGGAGACTGAGTGGGCAGTTCAATCTCCACTGGTAGCCAATCAGAGAGATAGCTAACCCAAGGCTATCACTGATTCATCGGTACGCAGTGAAGAAAGCGGCAAGCTAGTGCCGCCATCTCGTGGGCCCTAACCCTAACACAATATTTTTAATGTCTGAA